>NW_027490160.1:600000-900000 GCF_050948175.1 Xylocopa sonorina
ATCTGCAGACGCTATTTCCTAGCAAGCAATAGTCGCATGTACATTCTTTTGACGTGAATACGAAGTATACATGACACTTCTCAATGAATATTATATCTTATCATGAAACGTAGAAATGAGAGGCGATATCGCGCATTGTGAAGCACTACAACTCTATTGATACGATACGTAGATATCTGCAAACGCTATTTCCTAGCAAGTAATAGTCGTATTTACATTCTTTTGAAGTGAATCCGAGGTATACATGAAACATCGCATTGAATATTATATCTTATCACGAAATATAGAAATGTGATGCGATATACCGATTTAAGTAGCATTAGAACTCTATTGCTACGATACGTAGACATCTGAATACGCCATTTCCTAGCAAGGAAGTGTCGCATTTACATTCGTTTGGAGAGAATACGTGGTATACATGACACTTCTTAAGGAATATTATATCTTATCATGACACATAGAAGAGAGATGCGATATCGCGTTTTAAGAAGCATTAGAACCCTATGGCCTCGATGCGGAGACATCTGGAAACGCTATTTCCTAGCATGGAAGTGTCGCACTTACATACTTTTGAAGTGAATACGAGGTATACATGACACTTCGCAATGAATATTATATCTTATCATGAAGCATAGAAATAGGATGCAATATCGCATTTTGAGAAGCACTACAACTCTATTGCTTCGATGCGTAGGCATCTGCAAACGCTATTTCCTAGTATGGAAGTATGGCATTTACAATCTTTTGAAGGGAATATGAGGTATACATGACACTTCGCAATGAATATTGTATCTCATCATGAAACATAAAAGTGAGATGCGATATCGCGTTTTAAGAAGCATTAGAACACTATTGCCTCGATGCAGAGATATCTGCAAACGCTATTTCCTAGCATGGAAGTGTCGCATTTACATTCCTTTGAAGTGAATGCGAGGTGTACATGACACATCGCAATGAATATTGTATCTCATCATGAAACATAAAAGTGAGATGCGATATCGCGTTTTAAGAAGCATTAGAACACTATTGCCTCGATGCGGAGAAATCTGCAAACGCTATATCCTAGCAAGGAATAGTCGGATTTACATTCTTTTGAAGCGAATACGAGGTATACATGACACTTTGCAATGAATATTATATCTTATCATGAAACATAGAAGTGAGATGCGATTTCGCGTTTTAAGAAGCATTAGAACTCTATTGCCTCGACGCGTAGACATCTGCAGACGCTATTTCCTAGCATGGAAGTGTCGCATTTACATTCCTTTGAAGTGAATGCGAGGTGTACATGACACTTCGCAATTAATATTATATCGTATCACGAAACATAGGAATGAGAGGCGATATCGCGATTTAAGTAGCATTAGAACTCTACCGCTACGATACGTAGACATCTGCAAACGCTATTTCCTAGCATGGAAGCGTCGCATTTCCATTCTTTTGAAGTGAATACGGGGTAAGCATAACACTGCACAATGAATATTATATCTTTCATGAAACATAGAAATGAGATGCGATATCGCAATTTAAGAAGCATTAGAACACAATTGCTTCGATACGTAGACATCTGCAAACACTATTTCCTCTCAAGGAACTGTCGCATTCACATTCGTTTGAATTGTATGCGAGGTGTACATTAAACTTCGCAATGAATATTATATATTATCATGAAACATAGATATGAGATGCGATATCGCGAATTAGCAAGCTTTAGAAATCTATTGCTTCGATACGTAGACATCTGCAAACGCTATTTCCTAGCATGGAAGTGTCGCACTTACATTCTTTTGAAGCGAATACGGGGTATACACGACACTTCGCAATGAATATTATATCTTATCATGAAACATAGAAGAGAGATGCGATATCGCGTTTTAAGTAGCATTAGAGCGCTATTGCTACGATACGTAGACATCTGCAAACGCTATTTCCTAGCAAGCATCAGTCGCATTTACATCCATTTGAAGTATAGACGAGATATACATGACACTTCGCAATGAATATTATATATTATCATGAAACATAGATATGAGATGCGTTATCGCGAATTAGCAAGCTTTAGAAACCTATTGCTTCGATACGTAGACATCTGCAAACGCTGTTTCCTAGCAAGGAATTGTAGCATTTACAATCTATTGAAGTGAATTCGAGGTATATATAACACTGCACAATGAATATTATATCTTATCATGAAACATAGAAATGAGTAGCGATATCGCGTTTTGAGAAGCATTATAACAATAATGCTACGATACGTAGACATCTGCAAGCGCTACTTCCTATCAAGGAAGCGTCGCATTTACATTCTTTTGAAAGAAATACAAGGTATACATGACACTTCGCAATGAATATTATATCTTATCATGAAACATAGAAATGAGTAGCGATATCGCGTTTTGAGAAGCATTATAACAATAATGCTACGATACGTAGACATCTGCAAGCGCTACTTCCTAGCAAGAAAGTGTCGCATTTACATTCTTTTGAAGGAAATACGAGGTATACATGACACTTCGCAATGAATATTATATCTTATCATGAAACATAGGAATGAGAGGCGATATGACAATTTAAGAAGCATTAGAATTCTATTGCTTCGATACGTAGATATCTGCAGACGCTATTTCCTAGGAAGGAAGTGTTGCATTTACATTCTCTTGATGTGAATACGAGGTATGCATGACACTTCGCAATGAATATTATATCTTATCACGAAACATAGAAATGTGATGCGATATCGCGATTTATGAAGCATTAGAACACTATTTCTGCGATACGGAGACATCTGCAAACGCTATTTCCTAGCAAGGTATTGTCGCATTCACTTTCTTTTGAAGTGAATACGAGGAGTACATAACACTGCACATTAAATATTATATCTTATCATGAAACGTAGGAATGAGATGCGATATGACGATTTAAGAAGCATTGGAACCCTATTGCTTCGATACATATACATCTGCAAACGCTACTTCCTAACAAGGAGGTGTCGCATTTACATTCTTTTGAAAGGAATACGAGGTATACATAGCACTTCGCAGTGAATATTATATCTTATCAAGAAACGTAGATATGGTATGCGATATGACGATTTAAGAAGCATTAGAACTCTATTGCTTCGATACGTAGACATCTGCAAACGCTATTTTCTAGCAAGGAAGTGTCAAGGCATATACATTCTTTTGAGGTGAATACGAGGTATACATAACACTGCACAATGAATATTATATCTTATCATGAAACATAGAAATGAGATGCGATATGGCGATTTAAGAAGCATTAGAACACTATTGCTTCGAGACGTAGACATCGGCAAACGGTATTTCCTAGCAAGGAAGTGTCGCATTTACATCCATTTGAAGTATAGACGAGATATACATAACACTGCACACTGAATATTATATCTTATCATGAAACATAGAAATGAGATGCGATATGGCGATTTAAGAAGCATTAGAAGTCTATTGGTTCGATACGTAGGCATCAGTAAACGCTACTTCCTAGCAAGGATGTATCGCATTTACATTCTTTTGAAAGGAATAGGAGGTATACATGACACTTCGCAATGAATATTATATCTTATCATGAAGCATAGAAATGGGATGCAATATCGCGTTTTGAGAAGCTCTGCAACTCTATTGCTACGATGCGTAGGCATCTGCAAACGCTATTTCCTAGCAAGGAGTAGTCGCATTTACATTCTTTTGAAGTGAATACGAGGTATGCATGACACTTCGCAATGAATATTATATCTTATCATGAAACATAGAAGTGAGGTGCGATATCGCGTTTTACGAAGCATTAGAACTCTATGGCCTCGATGCGGAGACGTCTGCTAACGCTATTTCCTAGTATGGAAGTGTCGCAGTTACATTCTCTTGAAGTGAACACGAGGTACACATGACACTTCGCAAAGAATAATGTATCTTATCATGAAACATAGAAGTGAGATGCGATATCGCGTTTTAAGAAGCATTAGAACTCTATTGCTACGATACGTAGACATCTGCAAACGCTATTTCCTAGCAAGCAATAGTAGCATTTACATTCTTTTGAAGTGAATACGAGGTATACATGACACTTCGCAATGAATATTATATCTTATCATGATGCATAGAAATGAGATGCGATGTCGCGTTTTAAGAGGCATTAGAACTCTATTGCTACGGTACGTAGACATCTGCAAACGCTATTTCCTAGCAAGCAATAGTCGAATTTACATTCTTTTGAAGTGAATACGAGGTATACATGACACTTCGCAATGAGTATTATATCTCATCACGAAACATATAAACGAGATTTGATATCGCTATTTAAGTAGCATTAGAACGCTTTTGCTACGATACGTAGACATCTGCAGACGCTATTTCCTAGCAAGCAATAGTCGCATGTACATTCTTTTGACGTGAATACGAGGTATACATGACACTTCTCAATGAATATTATATCTTATCATGAAACGTAGAAATGAGAGGCGATATCGCTATTTAAGTAGCATTAGAACTCTATCGCTACGATACGTAGACATCTGCAAATGCTATTTCCTAGCAAGCAATAGTCGCATTTACATTCTTTTGAAGTGAATACGAGGTATACATGACACTTCGCAATGAATATTATTTCTTACCATGAAACATAGGAATGAGATGCGATATCGCGCATTGTGAAGCATTACAACTCTATTGATACGATACGTAGATATCTGCAAACGCTATTTCCTAGCAAGTAATAGTCGTATTTACATTCTTTTGAAGTGAATCCGAGGTATACATGAAACATCGCATTGAATATTATATCTTATCACGAAATATAGAAATGTGATGCGATATACCGATTTAAGTAGCATTAGAACTCTATTGCTACGATACGTAGACATCTGAATACGCCATTTCCTAGCAAGGAAGTGTCGCATTTACATTCGTTTGGAGAGAATACGTGGTATACATGACACTTCTTAAGGAATATTATATCTTATCATGACACATAGAAGAGAGATGCGATATCGCGTTTTAAGAAGCATTAGAACCCTATGGCCTCGATGCGGAGACATCTGGAAACGCTATTTCCTAGCATGGAAGTGTCGCACTTACATACTTTTGAAGTGAATACGAGGTATACATGACACTTCGCAATGAATATTATATCTTATCATGAAGCATAGAAATGGGATGCAATATCGCATTTTGAGAAGCACTACAACTCTATTGCTTCGATGCGTAGGCATCTGCAAACGCTATTTCCTAGTATGGAAGTATGGCATTTACAATCTTTTGAAGGGAATATGAGGTATACATGACACTTCGCAATGAATATTGTATCTCATCATGAAACATAAAAGTGAGATGCGATATCGCGTTTTAAGAAGCATTAGAACACTATTGCCTCGATGCAGAGATATCTGCAAACGCTATTTCCTAGCATGGAAGTGTCGCATTTACATTCCTTTGAAGTGAATGCGAGGTGTACATGACACATCGCAATGAATATTGTATCTCATCATGAAACATAAAAGTGAGATGCGATATCGCGTTTTAAGAAGCATTAGAACACTATTGCCTCGATGCGGAGATATCTGCAAACGCTATTTCCTAGCAAGGAATAGTCGGATTTACATTCTTTTGAAGCGAATACGAGGTATACATGACACTTTGCAATGAATATTATATCTTATCATGAAACATAGAAGTGAGATGCGATATCGCGTTTTAAGAAGCATTAGAAATCTATTGCCTCGACGCGTAGACATCTGCAGACGCTATTTCCTAGCATGGAAGTGTCGCATTTACATTCTTTTGAAGTGAATATGAGGTATACATGATACTTCGCAATGAATATTGTATCTCATCATGAAACATAAAAGTGAGATGCGATATCGCGTTTTAAGAAGCATTAGAACACTATTGCCTCGATGCGGAGAAATCTGCAAACGCTATATCCTAGCAAGGAATAGTCGGATTTACATTCTTTTGAAGCGAATACGAGGTATACATGACACTTTGCAATGAATATTATATCTTATCATGAAACATAGAAGTGAGATGCGATATCGCGTTTTAAGAAGCATTAGAACTCTATTGCCTCGACGCGTAGACATCTGCAGACGCTATTTCCTAGCATGGAAGTGTCGCATTTACATTCCTTTGAAGTGAATGCGAGGTGTACATGACACTTCGCAATTAATATTATATCGTATCACGAAACATAGGAATGAGAGGCGATATCGCGATTTAAGTAGCATTAGAACTCTACCGCTACGATACGTAGACATCTGCAAACGCTATTTCCTAGCATGGAAGCGTCGCATTTCCATTCTTTTGAAGTGAATACGAGGTAAGCATAACACTGCACAATGAATATTATATCTTTCATGAAACATAGAAATGAGATGCGATATCGCAATTTAAGAAGCATCAGAACACAATTGCTTCGATACGTAGACATCTGCAAACACTATTTCCTCTCAAGGAACTGTCGCATTCACATTCGTTTGAATTGTATGCGAGGTGTACATTAAACTTCGCAATGAATATTATATATTATCATGAAACATAGATATGAGATGCGATATCGCGAATTAGCAAGCTTTAGAAATCTATTGCTTCGATACGTAGACATCTGCAAACGCTATTTCCTAGCATGGAAGTGTCGCACTTACATTCTTTTGAAGCGAATACGGGGTATACACGACACTTCGCAATGAATATTATATCTTATCATGAAACATAGAAGAGAGATGCGATATCGCGTTTTAAGTAGCATTAGAACGCTATTGCTACGATACGTAGACATCTGCAAACGCTATTTCCTAGCAAGCATCAGTCGCATTTACATCCATTTGAAGTATAGACGAGATATACATGACACTTCGCAATGAATATTATATATTATCATGAAACATAGATATGAGATGCGTTATCGCGAATTAGCAAGCTTTAGAAACCTATTGCTTCGATACGTAGACATCTGCAAACGCTGTTTCCTAGCAAGGAATTGTAGCATTTACAATCTATTGAAGTGAATTCGAGGTATATATAACACTGCACAATGAATATTATATCTTATCATGAAACATAGAAATGAGTAGCGATATCGCGTTTTGAGAAGCATTATAACAATAATGCTACGATACGTAGACATCTGCAAGCGCTACTTCCTAGCAAGAAAGTGTCGCATTTACATTCTTTTGAAGGAAATACGAGGTATACATGACACTTCGCAATGAATATTATATCTTATCATGAAACATAGGAATGAGAGGCGATATGACAATTTAAGAAGCATTAGAATTCTATTGCTTCGATACGTAGATATCTGCAGACGCTATTTCCTAGGAAGGAAGTGTTGCATTTACATTCTCTTGATGTGAATACGAGGTATGCATGACACTTCGCAATGAATATTATATCTTATCACGAAACATAGAAATGTGATGCGATATCGCGATCTATGAAGCATTAGAACACTATTTCTGCGATACGGAGACATCTGCAAACGCTATTTCCTAGCAAGGTATTGTCGCATTCACTTTCTTTTGAAGTGAATACGAGGAGTACATAACACTGCACATTAAATATTATATCTTATCATGAAACGTAGGAATGAGATGCGATATCGCGTTTTGAGAAGCATTAGAACTATATTGCTTCGATACGTAGACATCTGCAAACGCTATTTCCTAGCAAGGAAGTGTCGCATTTACATTCATTTTAAGTGTATGCGAGGTATACGTGACACTTCGCAGTGAATATTATATATTATCATGAATCATAGAAATGAGAAACGATATCGCGTTTTGAGAAGCATTAGAGCACTATTGCTACGATACGTAGGCATCTGCAAACGCTATTTCCTAGCAAGGAATTGTGGCATTCACTTTCTTTTGAAGTGAATACGAGGAGTACATAACACTGCAGATTAAATGTTATATCTTATCATGAAACATAGAAATGAGATGCGATATTGCGATTTAAGAAGCATTAGAACTCTATTGCTTCGATACGTAGACATCTGCAAACGCTACTTCCTATCAAGGAAGTGTCGCATTTACATTTTTTTGAAAGGAATACGAGGTATACATGACACATAGCAATGAATATTATATTTTATCATGAAACATAGAAACGAGATGCGATATGACGATTTAAGAAGCATTGGAACCCTATTGCTTCGATACATATACATCTGCAAACGCTACTTCCTAACAAGGAGGTGTCGCATTTACATTCTTTTGAAAGGAATACGAGGTATACATAGCACTTCGCAGTGAATATTATATCTTATCAAGAAACGTAGATATGGTATGCGATATGACGATTTAAGAAGCATTAGAACTCTATTGCTTCGATACGTAGACATCTGCAAACGCTATTTTCTAGCAAGGAAGTGTCAAGGCATATACATTCTTTTGAGGTGAATACGAGGTATACATAACACTGCACAATGAATATTATATCTTATCATGAAACATAGAAATGAGATGCGATATGGCGACTTAAGAAGCATTAGAACACTATTGCTTCGAGACGTAGACATCGGCAAACGGTATTTCCTAGCAAGGAAGTGTCGCATTTACATCCATTTGAAGTATAGACGAGATATACATAACACTGCACACTGAATATTATATCTTATCATGAAACATAGAAATGAGATGCGATATGGCGATTTAAGAAGCATTAGAAGTCTATTGGTTCGATACGTAGGCATCAGTAAACGCTACTTCCTAGCAAGGATGTATCGCATTTACATTCTTTTGAAAGGAATAGGAGGTATACATGACACTTCGCAATGAATATTATATCTTATCATGAAGCATAGAAATGGGATGCAATATCGCGTTTTGAGAAGCTCTGCAACTCTATTGCTACGATGCGTAGACATCTGCAAACGCTATTTCCTAGCAAGCAATAGTCGCATTTACATTCTTTTGAAGTGAATACGAGGTATACATGACACTTCGCAATGAATATTATATCTTATCACGAAACATAGAAATGAGATGCGATATCGCGATTTAAGTAGCATTAAAACGCTATTGCTACGATACGTAGACATCTTCAAACGCTATTTCCTAGCAAGCATTAGTCGCATTTACATTCTTTTGAAGTGAATACGAGGTGTACATGACACTTCGCAATGAACATTATATCTTATCACGAAACATATAAATGAGATGCGATATCGCGATTTAAGAAGCATTAGAACTCTATTGCTACGGTACGTAGACATCTGCAAACGCTATTTCCTAGCAAGCAATAGTCGCATTTACATTCCTTTGAAGTGAATACGAGGTATACATGACACTTCGCAATGAGTATTATATCTCATCACGAAACATATAAACGAGATTTGATATCGCTATTTAAGTAGCATTAGAACGCTTTTGCTACGATACGTAGACATCTGCAGACGCTATTTCCTAGCAAGCAATAGTCGCATTTACATACTTTTGTCGTGAATACGAGGTATACATGATATTTCTCAATGAATATTATATCTTATCTCGAAACATAGAAATGAGATGCGAAATCGCGATTTATGTAGCATTAGAACTCTATTGCCACGATACGTAGACATCTGAATACGCTATTTCCTAGCTAGGAAGTGTCGCACTTACATTCGTTTGGAGTGAATATGAGGTATACATGACACTTCGCAATGAATATTATATCTTATCATGAAGCATAGAAATGGGATGCAGTATCGCGTTTTGAGAAGCTCTACAACTCTATTGCTACGATGCGTAGGCATCTGCAAACGCTATTTCCTAGCAAGGAGTAGTCGCATTTACATTCTTCTGAAGTGAATACGAGGTATGCATGACACTTCGCAATGAATATTATATCTTATCATGAAACATAGAAGTGAGGTGCGATATCGCGTTTTAGGAAGCATTAGAACTCTATGGCCTCGATGCGGAGACGTCTGCAAACGCTATTTCCTAGTATGGAAGTGTCGCAGTTACATTCTCTTGAAGTGAACACGAGGTACACATGACACTTCGCAAAGAATAATGTATCTTATCATGAAGCATAGAAATGGGATGCCATATCGCATTTTGAGAAGCACTACAACTCTATTGCTACGATGCGTAGGCATCTGCAAACGCTATTTCCTAGTATGGAAGTGTAGCATTTACATTCTTTTGAAGTGAATACGAGGTATACATGACACATCGCAATGAATATTGTATCTCATCATGAAACATAAAAGTGAGATGCGATATCGCGTTTTAAGAAGCATTAGAACACTATTGCCTCGATGCGGAGATATCTGCAAACGCTATTTCCTAGCAAGGAAATAGTCGGATTTACATTCTTTTGAAGCGAATACGAGGTATACATGACACTTTGCAATGAATATTATATCTTATCATGAAACATAGAAGTGAGATGCGATATCGCGTTTTAAGAAGCATTAGAAATCTAATGCCACGAAACGTAGACGTCTGCAAACGCTATTTCCTAGCAAGGAAGTGTCGCATTTACATCCATTTGAAGTACAGACGAGATATACATAACACTGCACACTGAATATTATATCATATCATGAAACATAGAAATGAGATGCGATATGGCGATTTAAGAAGCATTAGAAGTCTATTGGTTCGATACGTAGGCATCAGTAAACGCTACTTCCTAGCAAGGAAGTATCGCATTTACATTCTTTTGAAAGGAATAGGAGGTATACATGACACTTCGCAATGAATATTATATCTTATCATGAAACATAGATATGAGATGCGATATGACGATTTAAGAAGCATTAGAACTCTATTGATTCGATACGTAGACATCTGCAAACGCTACTTCCTAGCAAGGAAGATTCGCATTTACATTCTTATGAAAGGAATACGAGGTACACATGACACATCGCAATGAATATTATATCTTATCATGAAACATAGAAATGAGATGCGATATGACGATTTAAGAAGCATTAGAACTCTATTGCTTCGATACGTAGACATCTGCAAACGCTACTTCCTAGCATGGAAGCGTCGCATTTCCATTCTTTTGAAGTGAATACGAGGTAAGCATAACACTGCACAATGAATATTATATCTTATCATGAAACATAGAAATGAGATGCGATATCGCAATTTAAGAAGCATTAGAAATCTGTTGGTTCGATACGTAGACATCTGCAAACGCTACTTCCTAGCAAGGAAGATTCGCATTTACATTCTTATGAAAGGAACACGAGGTACACATGACACTTCGCAATGAATATTATATCTTATCATGAAACATAGAAATGAGATGCGATATGACGATTTAAGAAGCATTAGAACTCTATTGCTTCGATACGTAGACATCTGCAAACGCTACTTCCTAGCATGGAAGCGTCGCATTTCCATTCTTTTGAAGTGAATACGAGGTAAGCATAACACTGCACAATGAATATTATATCTTTCATGAAACATAGAAATGAGATGCGATATCGCAATTTAAGAAGCATTAGAACACAATTGCTTCGATACGTAGACATCTGCAAACACTATTTCCTCTCAAGGAACTGTCGCATTCACATTCGTTTGAATTGTATGCGAGGTGTACATTAAACTTCGCAATGAATATTATATATTATCATGAAACATAGAAGAGAGATGCGATATCGCGTTTTAAGTAGCATTAGAACGCTATTGCTACGATACGTAGACATCTGCAAACGCTATTTCCTAGCAAGCATCAGTCGCATTTACATCCATTTGAAGTATAGACGAGATATACATGACACTTCGAAATGAATATTATATATTATCATGAAACATAGATATGAGATGCGTTATCGCGAATTAGCAAGCTTTAGAAACCTATTGCTTCGATACGTAGACATCTGCAAACGCTGTTTCCTAGCAAGGAATTGTAGCATTTACATTCTATTGAAGTGAATTCGAGGTATATATAACACTGCACAATGAATATTATATCTTATCATGAAACATAGAAATGAGTAGCGATATCGCGTTTTGAGAAGCATTATAACAATAATGCTACGATACGTAGACATCTGCAAGCGCTACTTCCTAGCAAGGAAGTGTCGCATTTACATTCTTTTGAAAGAAATACAAGGTATACATGACACTTCGCAATGAATATTATATCTTATCATGAAACATAGAAATGAGTAGCGATATCGCGTTTTGAGAAGCATTATAACAATAATGCTACGATACGTAGACATCTGCAAGCGCTACTTCCTAGCAAGAAAGTGTCGCATTTACATTCTTTTGAAGTGAATACGAGGTAAGCATAACACTGCACAATGAATATTATATCTTTCATGAAACATAGAAATGAGATGCGATATCGCAATTTAAGAAGCATTAGAACACAATTGCTTCGATACGTAGACATCTGCAAACACTATTTCCTCTCAAGGAACTGTCGCATTCACATTCGTTTGAATTGTATGCGAGGTGTACATTAAACTTCGCAATGAATATTATATATTATCATGAAACATAGATATGAGATGCGATATCGCGAATTAGCAAGCTTTAGAAATCTATTGCTTCGATACGTAGACATCTGCAAACGCTATTTCCTAGCATGGAAGTGTCGCACTTACATTCTTTTGAAGCGAATACGGGGTATACACGACACTTCGCAATGAATATTATATCTTATCATGAAACATAGAAGAGAGATGCGATATCGCGTTTTAAGTAGCATTAGAACGCTATTGCTACGATACGTAGACATCTGCAAACGCTATTTCCTAGCAAGCATCAGTCGCATTTACATCCATTTGAAGTATAGACGAGATATACATGACACTTCGCAATGAATATTATATATTATCATGAAACATAGATATGAGATGCGTTATCGCGAATTAGCAAGCTTTAGAAACCTATTGCTTCGATACGTAGACATCTGCAAACGCTGTTTCCTAGCAAGGAATTGTAGCATTTACATTCTATTGAAGTGAATTCGAGGTATATATAACACTGCACAATGAATATTATATCTTATCATGAAACATAGAAATGAGTAGCGATATCGCGTTTTGAGAAGCATTATAACAATAATGATACGATACGTAGACATCTGCAAGCGCTACTTCCTAGCAAGGAAGTGTCGCATTTACATTCTTTTGCAAGAAATACAAGGTATACATGACACTTCGCAATGAATATTATATCTTATCATGAAACATAGAAATGAGTAGCGATATCGCGTTTTGAGAAGCATTATAACAATAATGCTACGATACGTAGACATCTGCAAGCGCTACTTCCTAGCAAGAAAGTGTCGCATTTACATTCTTTTGAAGGAAATACGAGGTATACATGACACTTCGCAATGAATATTATATCTTATCATGAAACATAGGAATGAGAGGCGATATGACAATTTAAGAAGCATTAGAATTCTATTGCTTCGATACGTAGATATCTGCAGACGCTATTTCCTAGGAAGGAAGTGTTGCATTTACATTCTTTTGATGTGAATACGAGGTATGCATGACACTTCGCAATGAATATTATATCTTATCACGAAACATAGAAATGTGATGCGATATCGCGATTTAAGAAGCATTAGAACACTATTTCTGCGATACGGAGACATCTGCAAACGCTATTTCCTAGCAAGGTATTGTCGCATTCACTTTCTTTTGAAGTGAATACGAGGAGTACATAACACTGCACATTAAATATTATATCTTATCATGAAACGTAGGAATGTGATGCGATATCGCGATTTAAGAAGCATTAGAACACTATTTCTTCGTTACGGAGACACCTGCAAACGCTATTTCCTATCAAGGAAGTGTCGCATTTACATTCTTTTGAAAGGAATACGAGGTATACATGACACATCGTAATGAATATTATATTTTATCATGAAACATAGAAATGAGAAGCGATATGGCGGTTTAAGATGCATTAGATCCCTATTGCTTCGATACGTAGACATCTGCAAACGCCATTTCCAAGCAAGGAAGTGTCGCATTTACATTCATTTGAAGAGTAGACGAGATATACATAACACTGCACAGTGAATATTATATCTTATCATAAAACATAGAAATGAGATGCGATATGGCGATTTATGAAGCATTAGAAGTGTATTGCTTCGATACGTATACATCTGGAAACGCTATTTCCTAGCACGCAAGTGTCGCATTTACATTCTGTTGAAGTGAATACGAGGGATACATAAAACTAGACAATGAATATTGTATCTTATCACAAAACATAGGAATGAGATGCGATATCGCGAATTAACAAGCTTTTTGAACACTACTGCTTCGATACGTAGACATCTACAAACACAATTTCCTAGCATGGTAATGTCGCACTTACATTTTTTTGAAGTGAATACGAGGTATTCATAACCCTCTACAATGAATATTATACCTTACCACGAAACATAAAAATGAAATGCGATATCGCGATTTAAGAAGCAATAGAACGCTATTGCTTCGATACGGAGACATCTGCAAACGCTATTTCCTAGCAAGAAAATGTCCCATTTACATTCTTTTGAAGTGAATACGAGGTATACATGACACTTCCCAATGAATATTATATTTTATCATGAGACAAAGAAATGATATGCGAAATCGCATTTTGAGAAGCATTAAAACTCTAATGCCACTATACGTAGATATCTGCAAACGCTACTTCCTAACAAGGAACTGTCGCATTTACATTCTTTTGAAAGGAATACGAGGTATACATAGCACTTCGCAGTGAATATTATATCTTATCATGAAACGTAGATATGAGATGCGATATGACGATTTAAGAAGCATTAGAAATCTATTGCTTCGTTACGTAGACATCTGCAAACGCTATTTCCTAGCAAGGAAGTGCCAAGGCATATACATTCTTTTGAGGTGAATACGAGGTATACATAACACTGCACAATGAATATTATATCTTACGATGAAACATTCATATGAGATGCGATATCGCGATTTAAGTAGCATTAGAACTCTATTGCTTCGATACGTAGACATCGGCCAACGCTATTTCCCTGCAAGGAAGTGTCGCATTTACATTCTTTTGAAAGGAATACGAGGTATACATGACACATCGCAATGAATATTATATCTTACCATGAAACATAGAAATGAGATGCGATTTCGCGTTTCAAGAAGCATTAAAGCTCTATTGCTACGATACGTGGACATCTGCAAACGCTATTTCCTAGCATGGACGTGTGGCGCTTACATTCTTTTGAAGTGAATACGAGGTATACACGACACTTGGCAATGAATATAATATCTTATCACGAAACATATAAATGAGATGCGATATCGCGATTTAAGCAGCATTAGAAATCTATTGCTACGATACGTAGACATCTGCGGACTCTATTTCCTAGCATGGAAGTGTCGTATTTACATTCTTTTGAAGTGAATACGAGGTACACATGACACTTCGCAATGAATATTATATCTTATCATGAGACATAGAAATGATATGCGATATTGCGTTTTAAGAAGCACTAGAACTCTATTGCTTCGATACGTAGACTTCTGGAAACGCTATTTCCTAGCATGGAAGTGTCGCATTTACATTCTTTTGAATTGAATACGAGGTACACATAACACTGCACAATGAATATTATATCTAATCATGAAACATAGAAATGAGGTGCGATATCGCGTTTTAAGGAGAATTAGAACTCTATAGCTTCGATACAGAGATATATTGGAAACTGAATTTCCTAGAGAGGAAGTGTCGCATTTTGTGACGTCAGGCGTACCGCCTGCCACCCATCAACCTTCTCGCACCCCCCAGCATCAACCCCTGGACGCATGCAACCAGACAAACTCGCCTGCAGAACCAGCAACTGTAAGTGTTCGCACGCGCATACCTGCACGCGCTCACTCACACCGAGTTCCGCTGCCTCACTCGCACCACCGAGTATACCTGTCTCTCCCGCACCAAGGACGGGCAGCCCTATCTCCCTCGCACCGAGGATTCCGTCCAGCAGGAAGACGTAGCCGCAGCCCATCACCTGAATGGGGTCTTTTCCAATTCGGGGAACAGTATCTGCTAGAACCTATATATTACTTCTAAGCTAGGACATACATACCATATCATGACGCATATATAAGAATTCCTAGATCTAAGTTACACTAAGTAAGATGCGTCCGGCATGCGGCATGCGCCGCTAGCCCCACCACGAACCGCGGGTCCCCACTCGCTGGACCGGGCGCTCTCCGCCTCGAGACGCGAGTCCCCCACTCGCGGGACTGCGATCTCCCTACCACGAGCGTTCGCGACCGTAGCGTCCCGCGAACCGAGGAGGTCAGAGACGCGTCTCCAGAGCACACACTCTGACTCGAGATCTCCTACCGAGGGGTGCAAACCTCTAGCTTTAGATCGTTAGCCACCTCAATGTGAGGTTCAGGCATCGTATTTCTATTTCCGAAAAATAGGCTCGTGTCGTAAAGCCTCCGGAGCAACGGAAAATAGTTTCACCGGACGTGATACCTCGTATTCACCTCAAAAGAATGTAAATGCGACACTACCTTCCTAGGAAATAAGGTTAGCAGATATCTACGTATCGAAGAAATAGAGCTCTAATGCTTCTTGAAACGCCATATCGTATCTCATTTCTATGTTTTATCCTAAGATATAATATTCATTGCGAAGTGTCATGTATACCTCTCGTATTCAGTTCAAAAGAATGTAAGTACGACATTTCCTTGCTAGGAAATAGAGGTTGCAGGTGTCTACGTATATTAGCAATAGAGTTCTAATGCTTCTCAAAACGCGATATAGCACCTCGTTCCTATGTTTCATGATAAGATATAATATTCATTGCGAAGTGTCATGTATATCTCAAATTCACTTCAAAAATATGTAAATGCGACACTTCCTTGCTAGGAAATAGCGTTTGCAGATGTCTACGTATCGTAGCAATAGAGCTGTAATGCTTCTTAAAACGAGATGCAGCATTTCATTTCTATGTTTCGTGATAAGATATAATATTCATTGCGAAGTGTCATGTATAGCTCGTATTCACTTCAAAAGAATGTAAATGCGACACTTCCATGCTAGGAAATAGCGTTTCCAGATGACCACGTATCGAAAGAATAGAGTTCTAATACTTCTTAAAACGGGATGTCGCATCTCATTTCTATGTTTCATGATAAGATATAGTATCCATTGAGAGGTGTCATGTTTACCTCGTATTCACTTCAATGGAATGTAAATGCGACATTTCCTTGCTAGGAAATAGAGTTTGCAGATGTCTGCGTATATTAGCAATAGAGTTCTAATGCTTCTCAAAACGCGATACAGCACCTCATTCCTATGTTTCATGATAAGATATAATATTCATTGCGAAGTGTCATGTATATCTCGTATTCACTTCAAAAGAGTGTAAATGCGACACTTCCATGCTAGGAAATAGCTTCTGCAGATGTCTACGTATCGTAGCATTAGAGTTCTTATGCTTCTTAAAACGCAATATCGCATCTCACTTCTATGTTTCATGGTAAGCTATGATATTCATTATGAAGTGTCATGTATACCTCGTATTCACTTCAAAAGAATCTAAATGCGACACTGCCATGCTAGGAAATAGCGTTTGCAGATGTCTACGTATCATAGCAATAGAGTTCTAATGCATCTTAAAACGAGATGTCGCTTCTCATTTCTATGTTTCATGATCAGATATAATATTCATTGCGAAGTGTCATGTATACCTCGTATTCACTTCAAAAGGATGTAAATGCGACACTTCCTTGCTAGGAAATAGCGTTTACAGATGACTACGTGTCGAAACAATAGAGTTCTAATGATTCTTAAAACGCGATATCGCATCTCACTTCTGTGTTTCATGATAAGATATAATATTCATTCCAAGTGTCTTGTATACCTCGTATTCACTTCAAATGAATGTAAATGCGACACTTCCTTGCTAGGAAATAGCGTTTGCAGATGTCGACGTATCGAAGAAATAGAGTTCTAGTGCTTCTTAAAACTCGGTATCGTATCTGATTTCTATGTTTCGTGATAAGATATTGGGTTGTCAACTAAGTAATTGCGGATTTTTTTTTTTAAATCAAAGACAGTTTTTCATGGAACTAAATAACTTTATTCTGAAATGTATTGCCCATTTTGATCAGTGATCTTTTGCCATCTTTCAGGCAGCATCATAATCCCGCGTTCATAGAACTTCTGGTTTTTATTAGCAAAAAACTGAATCAGGTACGATTTGGCAACATCATCATTTTTATTGAATTTTTTATCATTCAAGGAGTTTTGTAAAAATCGAAACAAAATGGAATCAGGTGGTGCAAGATCAGGACTATATGGTGGATGTGGCAAAACATCCCAACCAAGCTCCAATAATTTTTGCCGAGTGACCAAAATGTTTGTGACCTTCCACTGTCACGATGGAATACAACACTTTTTCGATTTGTCAATTCTGGCGGATTTTCTCAATTGCATTGTTTAATTTCCTTTGTTGTTCAATGTAGACATCAGAATTGATTGTTAGGTTGGGCGGTAAGAGTACAAAGTATTGTAGACAATTCCTCTGAAATCCCACCAAACGGATGACAAAACATTCTTTTGGTGAATATCAGCATTTGATTTTGTTTGAGTTGGTTCACCTGGCCTGCTCCATGATCTTTTTCGCTTGATATTGTTGCAAACAACCCACTTTTCATCGCCAGTTATCAGTCATTTTAGAAACGGATCATTTTCATTACGTTTCTTTAGCAAATCGTAGCCGTTAAAGCATTGCGTTAGATGCGTTTCTTTCAGTTCGTGAGGAACCCATGTATCAAGTTTTGAACATCGCCAAGTTGTTCTAAGTGATTTTCAATGCATGTATGTGATACATGAAGCTTCTCTGCAATCTCACGTGTTGTACTGTGACGATACGAATTGATTATTGCTTTGATTAGGCCGTCTTCAACTTCAACTGGCCGACCAGATCGTTTTTCATCTATGAGTGAAAAATCACCAGAACGAAATTTGGCAAAGCAATTTTGACACTGCCGTTCTTTTAAGGCTTCGTCACCATAAACAGCACAAAACTTTTTATGAGCTTGCGATGAGTTTTTCCCTTTGCGAAAATAAAAAAGCAAAATATGATGAAAATGATTCTTTTGATTCTCCATTTTTCAACGAAGGCCAAACGAAAACTACGCAACCGATAAAAAAACTTTTTTTACTGATCGACAGTTGAATTGGCAACTACCAAACAACAAAATGTGTTTTACATTTGTAACGCAAACCCAAAAATTCAACTGAAGCCATCTACGAGTGAAATCCGCAATTACTTTGTTGCCAACTCAATATAATATTCATTGTGGAGTGTTATGTATACCTCGTATTCACTTCAAAAGAATGTGAATGCGACTCTTCCTTCCTAGGAAATATCGTCTGCAGATGTCTACGTGTCGTAGCAATAGAGTTCTAATGCTACTTAAAACGCGATATCGCATCTCATTTCTATGTTTCATGATAGGATATAATATTCATCGTGAAGTGTCATGTATACCACGCATACACTTCAAATGAATGTAATTGCGACACTTCCTTGCCAGGAAGTAGCGTTTGCAGATGTCTACGTAACGAAGCAATAGAGTTCTAATGCTTCTTTAAACGCGATATCGCATCTCACTTCTATGTTTCATGTTAAGATATAATATTCATTGCGAAGTTTCATGTATACCTCGCATACACTTCAAATGAATGTAATTGCGATACTTCCTTGCTAGGAAATAGTGTTGGCATATGTCTACATATCGAAGCAATAGAGTTCTAATGCTTCCTAAATCGCCATATCGCATCTCATTTCTATGTTTCATGACAAGATTTAATATTCATTGTGCAGTGTTATGTATACCTCGTCTTCACTTCAAAAGAATGTAAATGCGACACTTCTTTGCTAGGAAATAACGTTTGCAGATGTCTACGTATCGTAGCAATTGAGTTCTAGTGCTTCTCAAGACGCGATATCGCATCTTTCTTCTATGCTTCATGATAAGATATAATATTCATTGCGAAGTGTCATGCATACCTCGAATTCACGTCAGAAGAATGTAAATGCGGCACTTCCTTGCTAGGAAATAGCGTTTGCAGATGTCTACGTATCGTAGCAATAGAGTTCTAATGCTACTAAAATCGCGTTATCGCAACTCATTCCTATGTTTCGTGATAAGATGTAATTTTCATTGCGAGGTGTCACGTATACCGAGTATGCACTTCAAAAGAATGTAAATGCGACACTTCTTTGCTAGGAAATTGCGTTTGCAGATGTCTACTTATCGTAGCAATAGGGTTCTAATGCTACTTAAATCGCGTTACCACAACTCATTCCTACGTTTCGTGATAAGATGTAATTTTCATTGCGAGGTGTCACGTATACCGAGTATGCACTTCAAAAGAATGTAAATGCGACACTTCCTTGGTAGGAAATAGCGTTTGCAGATGTCTACGTATCGTAGCAATAGTGTTCTAATGCTTCTTAAAATGCGATATCGCTAATTATTTCTATGTTTCATGATAAGGTAAAATTTTCATTGTGGAGTGCTATGTATACCTCGTATTCACATCGAAAGAATCTAAATGCGACACACCCTTGCTGGGAAGTAGCGTTTGCAGATGTCTACGTATAGTAGCATTAGAGTTCTAACGCTTTTTAAAACACGATATCGCATTTCATTTCTATGTTTCATGATAGGATATAATATTCATTGTGGAGACTTAGGTATACCTCGTATTCACTTCAAAAGAATGTAAATGCGAATCTTCCTTGCTAGGAAATAACGTATTCAGATGTCAACGTATCGTAGCAATAGAGTTCTAATGCTACTTAAATCGCGATATCGCATCTCATTTCTATGTTTCGTGATAAGATATAATATTCACTGCGAGGTGTCATGTACACCTCGTATTCATTTCAAAAGAATGTAAATGCGACACTTCCTTGCTAGGAAATAGCGTATTCAGATGTCTACATATCGTAGCAATAGAGTTCTAATGCTACTTAAATCGCGATATTGCATCTCATTCCTATGTTTCGTGATAAGATAGAATATTCATTGCGAATGGTCATGTATACCTTGTATTCACTTCAAAAGAATGTAAATGCGACTATTGCTTGCTAGGAAATAGCGTTTGCAGATGTCTACGTATCGTAGCAATTGCATTCTAATGCTACTTAAATCGCGATATGACACCTCATTTATATATTTCGTGATAGGATATAATATTCATTGCGAAGTGTCATGTATACATCGTATTCACTTCAAAAGAATGTAAGTGCGATACTTCCATGCTAGGAAATAGCGTTTGCAGATGTCTCCGCATCGAGGCCATAGAGTTCTAATGCTTCTTAGAACGCGATATCGCATCTCTCTTCAATGTTTCATTATAAGATATAATATTCATTGCGAAGTGTCATGTATACCTCGTATTCTCTCCAAACGAATGTAAATGCTACGCTTCCTTGCTAGGAAATGGCGTATTCAGATGTCTATGTATCGTAGCAATAGAGTTCTAATGCTACTTAAATCTCGATATCGCATCTCATTTATATGTTTCGTGGTAAGTTACAATATTCATTCCGAAGTGTCATGTAAACCTCGAATTCATTTCAAAAGAATGTAAATGCGACTATTGCTTGCAAGGAAATAGCGTTTGCAGATATCTCCACATCGAGGCAATAGGGTTCTAATGCTTCTTAAGATGCGATATCGCATCTCACTTATATGTTACATGATAAGATATAATGTTCATTGTGAAGTGTCATGCATACCTCGTATTCACTCCAAAAGAATGCAAATGCGTATCTTGCTTGCTAGGAAATAACGTTTGCGGATGTCTACGTATCGGAGCAATGGAGTTCCAATGCTTCTCAGAACGCGATATCGCATCTCATTTCTATGCATCATGATAAGATATAACATTCATTGTGAAGTGTCATGTATGCCTCGTATTCATTTCAAAAGAATGTAAGTGCGAATCTTCCTTGCTAGGAAATAGCGCTTGCAGATGTCTAGGTTTCGTAGCAATAGTGTTCTAATGCTTCTCAAAACGCGATATCGCATCTCATTTCTATGCTTCATGATAAGATATAATATTCATTGCAAAGTGTTATGTATACCTCGTATTCACTTCAAAAGAATGTAAATGCGACACTTCCATGCTAGCAAATAGCGTCTGCAGATGTCTACGCGTCGACGCAATAAGGTTCTAATGCTTCTTAAAACGCGATATCGCATCTCACTTCTATGATTCATGATAAGATATAATATTCATTGCGGAGTGTCATGTGTACCTCGTATTCGCTTCAAAAGAATGTAAATGCGACAATTCCTTGCTAGGAAATAGCGTATTCAGATGTCTACGTATCGTAGCAATAGAGTTCTAATGCTACTTAAATCGCGATATGACACCTCATTTATGTGTTTCGTGATAAGATATAATATTCATTGCAAAGTGTCATGTATACCTCGTATTCACTTCAAAAGAATGTAAATGCGACTATTGCTTGCTAGGAAATAGCGTTTGCAGATGTCTCCGCATCGAGGCCATAGAGTTCTAAGGCTTCTTAAAACGCGATATCGCACCTCACTTCTATGTTTCATGATAAGATATAATATTCATTGCGAAGTGTCATGTATAACTCGTATTCACCTCAAAAGAATGTAAACGCGACTATTCCTTGCTAGGAAATAGCGTTTGCAGATGCCTACGTATCGCAGCAATATAGTTGTAGTGCTTCTCAAAACGCGATATCGCATCTCATTTCTATGCTTCATGATAAGATATAATATTCATTGCGAAGTGTCATGTATACCTCGTATTCACTCCAAACGAATGTAAATGCGACACTTCCTTGCTGGCAAATAGCGTATTTAGATGTCTACGTATCGTAGCAATAGAGTTCTAATGCTACTTAAATCGCGATATCGCATCTCACTTCTATGTTTCATGATAAGAAACAATATTCATTGCGAAAAGTCATGTATACCTCGTATTCACTTCAAAAGAATGTAAATGCGACTATTCCTTGCTAGGAAATGACGTCTGCAGATGCCTACGTATCGTAGCAATAAAGTTGTAGTGCTTCTCAGAACGCGATATCGCATCTCATTTCTATGCTTCATGATAAGATATAATATTCATCGCGAAGTGTTATGTATACCTCGTCTACACCATAAGTAAACGTAAGTGCGACACTTCCTTGCTAGGAAATGGCGTTTCCATTTGCTTACTTATCGGAGCAATGGTGTTCTATTGCTTCATTCAACACGATGTCGCAAGTCATTTCAATGATTCATGGTAAATGGCAATGTTCTATGCAATATGTTACATTTATCTGCATCTAGACCTTAGAAGGATGTGAATCCTATACTTACTTGCAACAGAATATCGTTTCCAGATCTCTTCGTGTCCAAGCAAGACATTTCTAATACTTCAATCAGCGCGATGTCGCATCTCATTTCAACGTTTCAATGCAATGAATCTGTAATCATATATCCATAACATTGTGCTTAACTGTTAGAGGTCTTCAATAGAATGTGAACTATATAATTCCATGCAACGGTATGGCGCTCCGTAGTGTCTATCTGTTAAAGCAATCGAGCTAGAATTCTCCATGCAATGCGCTGGCGCATCCCATTTCATCGTTTCAAAGTAAGAATGCTGTAATCTCTTATGCATAGCTCTATGCTTATCTGCTTTAAAACTTCATAAGAATGTAAATTCTACAGCTCCATGCAACAGGATTGCCCTTCGTAGTGTCTACATGTCGAGACAATAGAGTACTAATGCATTATACAATGCCATGACTCATCTCATTTCAACGTTTCGAATTAAGTAAGCTGTAATCTTCTATGAAAAGCATTATAATTATCTGCTTCTACTCTACAATAGAATGTGAATTCTATAGATCCAAGCAACAGGAGGGCAGGCTCTCCACCATCCTACTGCCTGCCCTGATGCGGGCAAAGGATTACCAGGGCCACTAAAACCGCGACCAACATCTATCTTATACTCTAACCGATTCATCGTTATGCGTTTTCCATTAAGTTTGCCGGGATCAGTGATATTAATTCGCTCAATCTAAATTATTATTTTCTTTTTAAGTTTCTCGATTTTTTTAGTTTCTCTTACGATATCGTCTATTTCGTTGTACCTTACCCTTACAGTATGGTATATAATCTGTTGTTTGATATTTCTAGGATTTCCTCTTAATAAATGCAATGCTTCCACATATTCTCTTTCTCTTTCTCTTTAGTTACATTGTTGTTATTTTATGCTTTTCACCCTCCACATTCACTCTCTACACCATCTAGGAACAGGCGTTATACGATTACTGCAGGATGACGCCCCGGTCTCGTTACACCGAGATCGAGTGTTCTCTCTTGCATCCGTTGATTTATATATGTTATATATTGGAGAATATTTCCTCTTATCCTTTGTATTTTTCGAATGAAATTACATTGACAGAAGTACGAGCTAGTTCTGCACGCCTATTTGAAACAACATTAAATCACCTTGTTAAACAATAATATATTAAATGTGACTTGGACTTTTAAATTTGAATTTATAAACATCTAACAGGTAAATATGTTTTTCTTACTATTCATATCATTATACATTCAGTGATTTATTGTGTGCAGTGATTTGATATATTAACTGCTTGATTATATTTTGCAATGAACTTTGCGTACCAAACATTGTTTTTACTCCTGATGGGAGTGGATAGTTCATCGTTTTATATTCTTATATCGCATTGATTATAAAAGTATACGACATCCTTTTTATGCAGTCATGTATAATTAAGTACTGTGACGGTTTTTCCCGTTACAATCCGCAAGAAAAGGGTATATAGAACCAATAATAACGGGGTATCCAGAAGTTTAGTCCGGGGTTATATCGGGGTACAGAATATCCTCGTGCTTCGGCAACGCGAAGTACAGAGCAATAAATTTCCTATCCAACAAGTATTTCGAAGCTGCGAGGTTGGGACTTTTTGGGCGCCAGCTACTCAAGAAGTAGCAGAAACTAATAAACCACGCAACCCGGGGAAACCCGGTGCAAGATAACCCTGGAAATTTCGAAATACTCTTTCGCTCGACTGCTTCTAGCCGAGTGCGCAAATTAGGGTCGCGGGATACTGAACTCACGGCTTCTTTCTAGATTGCCTCGACGCGGTATTACAAAAGGGTATACGACACGCCGCGAATGACCGGGGATCACCACCCGTTATACAATACAAATTACAATACGCGATATCACAATTGCGGCAGGGAACAAATGGGACGCTTTAGCGTATAAGGACTCACGTTCTCGTTTCCAACAAGTATGGATCTCGTTCAGTCCGTCTACCTCTCTCTCTCTCTCTCTCTCTCTCTCTCTCTCTCTCTCTCTCTCGCTAAGTAGTCGCTAAGTCGTTCAGAAAAATAAGAGGCTGTATTCGTGCTGGCTAGCTCATTATATAGGTTTGCTGGGGGTCTTCGGATCCCCTTAGATCCTCCTTAGGGCTCCTTGATGGGGTAGGGCCATACGCTTCGGTATTATTCGGGGCATCGATCGGTGGATTTCGGCGATCTTCCCTGATCGCCCCCTCTGGTGTGTCTAGAGGGGGTCCTCTGGATTATTTGAACTGCGGCGCGTGTCGCGCGCCGCGCTTTCCACGGCTCACCTGCAATTCCGCTGCGCATCTTGAGTTTTCCTCTCCATGGGCTCAAGGGAGGGGTAGAGGTCCTTCTCACACCCGAGAACCATCCTGTTTGTCTCCATGGACTATGGCAGCGGTCTTATCGTTGCAGAGCTCTGGATCGTATCCTTCGGGCTTCAGGGTCTCTTCTTGCTCACTTCCCGACTCCTCCACCTTCGAGCCCGTCGCGCTACCTCGGCGCACAGCCCTTCCGCGAACCTGCGGTCTTATTATCCGCCGAAGAGGCGTCTTATGGGTCGCTTCTTCCATCAGCTCGTCAGTCTTATCCGTCGAACGGAGAGAGAGGAACGAACGGGGGGGGGGGAGGTTCTACCATCGTGTATTTCACGCTCCTCGCAAATACAGCTATCGCAATGGTCCGTGTCGCGCTTCTCGCATGGGTGGTGATCTGCGAGCTAGTCTAACCGAAGCAGGGGGGGGGGGGGGGGTGAGCGAGCCTTGTGACGTCACCACGTCACAGTACATACAAATTTGCGATTAAGTAGCTATGTGTTCAAATTCAATTCCGAATAATGCACTAAAAAGCATCCCAGATAACAAACGGCAAGATGGTAGCGACACCATGCCGGCACTATATTGCCACTTCCGAGGAGTGTCAACTGATTCGTAGTCATCTGTGACCGGATTCGTTAACTAAAATGCCAGAACGTGTTACCAGCACGTTCTAGACAAGCGAATCGCGCAGCACCAGCACCATGGTGACACGCGTATCATCGCTCCATTCATGAATCTCCTCAGCAATGACGCAGGATCACATTTGGCAATGGGGAACCTGTGCTTTCATACAAATTAGAACCGTTAGATGTCATTAGATGTTCAGCATATGAGTATTGATAGACATTTTGATGGTCGTTTTCCTATATTTATAGTTATTGAGCGAGTCGTATATATTTCTTTCAATCCATCATAGACTAAAAATATTAATTATAAAAAAAATATTACTTATAAAATAAAAATTCATGCTGTTGCGTCCCTAACTTCGCCTTGTGTAATTTTTGAAATAACATGCTGTCATCGTATTTAATGTAACCCTCAATTGCATGAATTTGCAACAATAAATTGAAGAAAATATATATAAAATAAGTGTGTATATTTTTATGACAAAGTAATTATCGACTTTATGGAAAAAATCGCCCTATCGAGCTAGTTTATAGAAAATAATAAAATCGAGTTCTTATATCTTTGTTTTGTGCCGGTGTATCTATTTTGGAATCAAAATAAGTAAATTGCACAGTTTAGTTATTTTTCATATTTGCTTATAATTTTTATGGAAACAGCTTCCCCATTAGTAAATGTCAGCCTACGCCACAACCACGCGTGTAGCTATGGTGAGCTGATAGTGTCATTGTCACGGCCGTGTTGCCCGTGTGCTATATCTCGGTGCTTTAATAGAGATATCTAGGAACATAAGTAATTTGTAAGTAACACATCTTTTCTCTTTGAAATATTTGCCTTTGCATAGAATAGAAGGTATAGATATAATGGCCTGTTTTGTACCCATTTCGGTCCAATTCTATTATAGCCTTTGAGCAGAAGTAATATTGATTATACTTGATTTTTGCAATAGTTCTTTGATTAGCAGATTTTATTAACCTAGAATCATCGTTTGACGGATGTATCAATCTACTTTGTAGCTCCATCAGTTTCTTTTTCTGCTCGCTACTTTCCATTTTCAGTTCCGTATACTTATCCTTTATCACCATCATATATGTTGCGTAAAATTACAATAACTTTTTGTCCTCAAATTTTGCGGATATTTCAATTAAATTTCCTTTGATTAAATAAACTGAAATTAAAGAACAGTGGCACGTACCATTTCTTGGAAACGTTGTATCGTAATTTGCATCTGACTGTTTTGAAAGGCACGCACTTTACTTAACGTTTGCAATGATTCGGTTAGCGAAATAAAGAAATATTCTACTTTCGAAATTGTTGGCTCTTGTAATTCTAAGGCAAATATATTCATCTGTCGACATCGTGAACATTGTTTTTTGGCAAAATTCCAGAAAAACAAATATACTATGAGTAAAATAATAAACATCATAATATTAAATTTAACTCTGTTCATCGTTGCCTTGTTGGACACATCCATAAGAATATACAGGGTGGGGCAGTAATAAGTAGCACCTCAGATATCCACGAAACTATAAGTTTCATAGAAGTTTTTGCTAATATAAAATTGCACAGTACAAAGGGGCCATCCGTTGATGAAAATAGTTTTTTTGTAAGTGGAGTTATGTTGGACATATGAAGGTTACCTGCATTTTTTAAAATGAATTGGTATATCCATTCTTCCGTAATACGATAGAGCATTTTAAAGCAAGTTTAACGATTTGTAACATGAAGGCATTGAAGGTTACAAAAAGTAAAGAAAGGCGATAATACTCACGGTTTTGATAGCAAATGAAACATACGTATTGTAAACAGTGGTGGAAGGCGTAATACTTACCGTTTACTTCACTGTGAATAAACACTGTTCGAAGGGCATTTCAATAGTTTGCAGCATAAGTTAAACATGATAAGATTAGTATTGAAAAATCGGTTCGAATACGTTTGGTTAGGCTGTTCTTTGTGTCGTTCATTTTATAAGTACTGAGCTGCGGATTCCTGAGGACAGCTCACAAAATTGTTGAACTATGGAAGATTATCATTGTGAATTTGAATCAAAAGGTAATTAAATTCCATTAGATTGTAAACAGATCTCAATGTTTCATTTTAGATAGTAAGATTAAATACTCTTTACAAAACTACAAGAATGGATACATACCTTTCTGTTATTATTATTTCACAAAGAATTATAATTGCAATTATATAGTTCATTACGATAAAAAATATTTCTCAGAAAATTCTAAATATTAAATTAAAGAATCAAGTAAAACATTTTTAATAATTACGAATATGAAAAATACTTGAATATTCCAATAGAAAGATGTCTAAACAGGAGTTAGAAAAGTCAAACATTCAATTTCAATTCCAGAATTCATCTATAAGAGGTAAAATGTTTTGAAAGCTTTAATTACAGTCTTTAATACAAGCAGTTGGGCAGTATTTCAATTTTTAAGAAAATTGATGAAAGTCAACCATTTTGAAGTGGTCAGAATCTTTGTCGTTTGAGCAATAAGTGAATAACAAATAACTACATAATTTCCAGGCTTAAAAACTTATGGATTATATCCTATGTAGACTCGTTTATGAGCGTGTTACTAAATAATAATCCACACTAAGTAATCATTTTAAAACTTAAACGATTACATCTCGTGAACTTTCAAAGATATCAGAAGTGTGAAAAGTATGTGGTTTATCAAAAACACTTCTAAAAGAACGGACGAAGCCAATAGAAATCTTTGTTGAAGTAAGCAAGTTCTAAAGTTCTAAGCAACGCGATGGCCCTTATCTGCCTATGTTTCATAGCAAGTAAGTTCTGAATTTCTATGAAATCCGATGGAATTTCTCACTACTAACGTTTCAAAGTAAGTTCTCAAATTCTCAGTTCTACGTTTAAAACTATGTGTGTTCTATATATCTATGTAAAGTGATGGTTCCTATTAGTCGTGAAGGAAATTTATATCTAGTAAGTCAGGGAAGCTCGAAGGGGTTAATTATCTAAATGCTTTAAGGTGTAAAACGTACTTTAATCTAAAGCGATCTATCGTTCCAAGGTATCCGCTCACGTACAACTTTTCTTGGGCGCCAGCTGCTCAGAAAGTAGCAAAGGGATAGACTACACGACCCCGGGAACCCTGGGGCGGAACAACCCTTGAAACTTCGAAATGCTCCTCCTCTCGACTATGACTAGCCAAGTACTCACACTCAGATCGCGAGATACTGAAGTCACGGCATGTTTATTTATGGTCTCGACGTGGGTTTAACTAGCAAGGGTTACGGGAAACTACGCAACACGCCGCGAATTACCGGGTATCATAACTCGCTTCACGATATAAGATACAATATACAATATGCGACACAAGAAATGGGACGCTCTAGCGAATAAGCTCTCACGTTCTCTTCTTCAGGTTCCTTGAATTCGCTGGTGGTCCTCGGCTCTCGTGGATCCTCCTCGGGGCTCCTTGGTGGAGTGGGCTGTAGGCTTCGGTATTGTTCGGGTCCATCGATCAGTGGACTTCGGCGATTTCCTCTTCTCGCCATCTTGGGTGTCACTGAGGGGATCCTCCTGATAATTTAAATTGCGTAGCGCCTCGCGCGCCGCGCTCCCATGACCCACCTGCAGGGCCGCTGAACTTTTGACTTCCCTTTAGGGGGTTAAGGATGGCTGAGGGCCTTCTCACATCCCAGAGCATTATAAAGCACAGAGCAGATAAGCATAATGCGATGCATAGAGCTTTACAACCTTAAACTTACTTTGAACTGTTTATATGAAATGCGGTTTATATGATATTGCGGTGCATGAAGCATGACAAATTAAATGCTTCGGCACCTGGACATCTAGAAACGCTATCCCCGGGCAAGAAATTGTAGGGTTTACACTCAATTAATGTGCAGAAGCAGATAAACATAATGCGATGCCATGAATATTACATCTTATCATGAAATATAGAAGTAAGATGCGCAGCCGCGTTTTACGAAGCATTAGAACTCTATTGCTTCTAAACCTTCAGATATAGAAACGATATTCCGTCGCAAGGAAGTGTGGCATTTACATTCTTTTAAAGTCTAGACAAGGTATACATAACACTTCGCAATGAATATTATATCTCATCATGAAACATACATGAGATGCGATATCGCGTTCTAGGAAGCATTAGAACTCTATTGCTTCGATACGTAGACATCAGAGAACGCTATTTCCTAGCAAGCAATAGTCGCATTTACATTCTTTTGAAGTGAATACGAGGCATACATGACACTTCGCAATGAATATTATATCTTATCATGAAACATAGAAGAGAGATGCGATATCGCGTTTTAGGAAGCAGTAGAACGCTATTGCAACGATACGTAGAGTTCTGCAAACGCTATTTCCTAGCAAACAATAGTCGCATTTACATTCTTTTGAAGTGAATACGAGGTATACATGACACTTCGCAATGAATATTATATCTCATCACGAAACATATAGACGAGATTTGATATCGCGATTTAAGTAGCATTAGAACGCTTTTGCTACGATACGTAGACATCTGCAGACGCTATTTCCTAGCAAGCAATAGTCCCATGTACATTCTTTTGACGTGAATACGAGGTATACATGACACTTCTCAATGAATATTATATCTTATCATGAAACATAGAAGAGAGATGCGATATCGCGTTTTAAGAAGCATTAGAACTCTATGGCTTCGATGCGCAGACATCTGCAAACGCTATTTCCTAGCATGGAAGTGTCGCACTTACATTCTTTTGAAGTGAATACGGGGTATACACGACACTTCGCAATGAATATTATATCTTATCATGAAACATAGAAGAGAGATGCGATATCGCGTTTTAAGTAGCATTAGAACGCCATTGCTACGATACGTAGACATCTGCAAACGCTATTTCCTAGCAAGCAATAGTCGCATTTACATTCTTTTGAAGTGAATACGAGGTATGCATGGCACTTCGCAATGAACATTATATCTTATCATGTAACATAGTAGTGTGATGCGATATCGCGTTTTAAGAAGCATTAGGTTCCTATTGCCTCGTCGCGCAGATATCTGCAAACGCTATTTCCTAGCATGGAAGTGTCGCATTTAGATTCTTTTGAAGTGAATTCGAGGTATACATGACACTTCGGAATGAATATTATAACTTATCACGAAACATGGAAATGAGATGCGATATCGCGATCTAAGAAGCATTAGAACTCTATTGCTACGATACGTAGGCATCTGCAAACGCTATTTCCTAGCAAGGAAGATTCGCATTTACATTCTTTTGAAGTGAATAAGAGATATACATGACACTTCGCAAAGAACATTATATCTTATCGTGAAACATAGAAGTGAGATGCGGTATCGCGTTTTAAGAAGCATTAGAACTCTATTGCCTCGACGCGATCTGCAGACGTTATTTCCTAGCATGGATGTGTCGCACTTACATTCTTTTGAAGTGAATACGAGGTATACATGACACTTCGCAATCAACATTATATCTTATCATGTGACATAGAATTAAGATGCGATATCGCGTTTTAAGAAGCATTAGAACTCTATTGCCTCACCGCGTAGAGATCTGCAGACGCTATTTCCTAGCATGGAAGTGGCGCATTTACATTCGTTTGGAGTGAATAGGAGGTATACATGACACTTCGCAATGAATATTATACCTTATCACGAAACATAGAAATGAGATGCGATGTCGCGATCTAAGAAGCATTAGAACCCTGTTGCTACGATACGTAGGCATCAGCAAACGCTTTTTCCTAGCAAGGAATAGTCGCATTTACATTCTTTTGATGTGAATACGAGGTATACATGACACTTCGCAATGAATATTATATCTTATCATAAAACATAGATGTGAGATGCGATATCGCGTTTTAAGAAGTATTAGAACCCTATGGCCTCGATGCGGAGACATCTGCAAACGCTATTTCCCGGCATGGAAGAGTCGCACTTACATTCTTTTGAAGTGAATACGAGGTATACATGACACTTCGCAATGAATATTATGTCTTATCATGAAACATAGAAAAGAGATGCGATTTCGCGTTTTAAGAAGCATTAGAACACTATGGCCTTGATGCGGAGACATCTGCAAACGCTATTTCCTAGCATGGAAGTGTCGCACATACACTCTTTTGAAGTGAATACGAGGTATACATGACATTTCGCAATGAATATTATATCTTATCACGAATCATGTAAATGGGATGCGATATCGCGATTTAAGTAGCATTAGGACTCTATTGCTACGATACGTAGACATCTGCAAACGCTATTTCCTAGCAAGCAATAGTCGCATTTAGTTTCTTTTGAATTGAATACGAGGTGTACATGACACTTCGCAATGAATATTATATCTTATCACGAAACATAGAAATGAGATGCGATATCGCGATCTAGGAAGCATTAGTACTCTGTTGCTACGATACGTAGGCATCAGCAAACGCAATTTCCTAGCAAGGAATAGTCGCATTTACATTCTTTTGGAGTGAATACGAGGTATACATGACACTTCGCAATGAATATTATATCTTATCATGAAACATAGATGTGAGATGCGATATCGCGTTTTAAGAAGCATTAGAACTCTATTTCCTCGATGCGGAGATATCAGCAAACGCTATTTCCTAGCATGGAAGTTTCGCACTTACATTCTTTTGAAGTGAATACGAGGTATACATGACACTTCGCAATGAATATTATATCTTATCACGAAACGTATAGATGAGATTCGTTATCGCGTTTTAAGAAGCATTAGAACCCTATTGCTACGATACGTAGGCATCTCCGAACGCTATTTCCTAGCAAGGAATAGTCGCATTTGCATTCTTTTGAAGTGAATACGAGGTATACATGACACTTCGCAATGAGCATTATATCTTATCATGTGACATAGAATTGAGATGCGATATCGCGTTTTAAGAAGCATTAGAACTTTATTGCTACGATAAGTAGGCATCTCCAAACGCTATTTCCTAGCAAGGAATAGTCGCATTTACATTCTTTTGAAGTGAATACGAGGTATGCATGACACTTCGCAATGAACATTATATCTTATCATGTGACATAGAAGTGTGATGCGATATCGCGTTTTAAGAAGCATTAGAACTCTATTGCCTCGATGCGTAGATATCTGCAGATGCTATTTCCTAGCAAGGATGTGTCGCATTTACATTCGTTTGGAGTGAATAGGAGGTATACATGACACGTCGCAATGAATATTATACCTTATCATGAAGCATAGGATTGAGATGCGATATCGCGTTTTGAGAAGCATTAGAACTCTATTGCTACGATACGTAGACATCTGCAAACAATATTTCCTGGCAAGGAAGTGTCGCATTTACATTCTTTAGAAGTGAATACGAGAAACACATGACACTTCGCAATGAATATTATATCTTGCCGTGAAACATAGGAATGAGATGCGACATCTCGTTTCAAGAAGCACTAGAACCCTATTGTTTCGATCCATAGACATCTGGAAACGCTACCTCTTAGCAGGGAAGTGTCGCATTTACATTCTTTTGAAGTGAATGGGAGGCAAACATGACACTTCGCAATGAATATTATACCTTATCACGAAACATTGGAATGAGATGCGATATCGCTATTTAAGAAGCACTAGAACTCTATTGCTAATATACGTAGACATCTGCAAACTCTATTTCCTAGCATGGACATGTCGCACTTACATTCCACTGAAGCGAATACGAGGTATACATGACACTCCACAATGAATATTATATCTTATCATGAAATATAGCAGTGAGATGCGATATCGCGTTTTAAGATACATTAGATCTCTATTGCTACGATACGTAGACATCTGCAAACGCTACTTCCTAGCAAGGAAGTGTCGCATTTACATTCTTTTGAAGTGAATACGAGGTATACATGACACTACAGAATAAATATTATATCTTATCGTGGAACATAGAAAAGAGATGCGACATGTCGTGTTAATAAGCATTAGAGCTCTATTGTTTCGGTACGTAGTCATCTGCATACGCAATATTGTAGAATAGAAGCAGATAATTATAATGCTTTTCATAGAAGATTACAGCTTACTTAATTCGAAACGTTGAAATGAGATGAGTCATGGCATTGTATAATGCATTAGTACTCTATTGTCTCGACATGTAGACACTACGAAGGGCATTCCTGTTGCATGGAGCTGTAGAATTTACATTCTTATGAAGTTTTAAAGCAGATAAGCATAGAGCTATGCATAAGAGATTACAGCATTCTTACTTTAAAACGATGAAATGGGATGCGCCAGCGCATTGCATGGAGAATTTTAGCTCGATTGCTTTAACAGACAGACACTACGGAGCGCCATGCCGTTGCATGGAATTATATAGTTCACATTCTATTGAAGACCTCTAACAGTTAAGCACAATGTTATGGACATATGATTACAGATTCTTTGCATTGAAACGTTGAAATGATATGCGTCATCGCGCTGCATGAAGTATTAGAAATGTCTTGCTTGGACACGTAGAGATCTGGAAACGATATTCTGTTGCAAGTAAGTATAGGATTCACATCCTTCTAAGGTCTAGATGCAGACAAATGTAACATATTGCAAAGAACATTGCAATTTACCATGAATCATTGAAATGACTTGCGACATCGTGTTCAATGAAGCAATAGAACTCTATTGCTCCGATAAGTAAACAAATGGAAACGTTACTTCCTCGTAAGGAAGTGTCGCGTTTACATTCTTTTGAAGTGAATACGAGGTATACATGACACTTTGCAATGAATATTATATCTTATCATGAAACATAGAAATGAGATGCGATATCGCGTATTAAAAAGCATTAGAACTCCACTGCTTCGATACCTAGACACCTGGAAGCGCATTTCCTAGCAAGGATGTGTGACATTTACATTCTTTTGAAGTGTAGGCGAGGTATACATAACACTTCGCAATGAATATTACAAACTATCATGAAACATAGAAATAGGATGCCATGTCGCGTTTTAAGAAGAAATAGAACTCTCTTTCTTCGATACGTAGACATCTCGAAACGCTATTTCCCAGCAAGAAAGTGTGGCATTTACTTTCATTCGGAGTATAGACGAGGTATACACAATACTTCGCAATGAATATTATATCTTATCATGAAACATAGCAATGAGATGCGATATCCCGTTTTAAGAGGCATTAGAACTCTATTGCTTCGATACGTAGACATCTGCAAACGCTAATTCCTAGCAAGAAAGTGTCGCATTTACATTCACTTGAAGTGTATGCGAGGTACAAGTGACACTTCGCAATGAATATTATGTCTTATCATGTAACATAGGAATGAGATGCGATATCGCGTTTTAAGAAGCATTAGAACTCTATTGCTACGATACGTAGACATCTGCAAACGCGACTTCCTAGCAAGGAAATGTCGCCTTGACATTCATTTGAAGTGTATGCGAGGTATACATGACGCTTAGCAATGAGTATTACATCTTATCATGAAACATAGACATGAGATGCGATATCGAGTTTTGAGAAGCATTAGAACTTTATTGCTATGATACGGTGACATCTGCAAACGCTATTTCCTAGCAAGGAAGTGTCGCACTTACATTCGTTTGAAGTGTATGCGAGGCAACGATAACACGTCGCAATGAATATTATATCTTATCATGAAACATAGAAATGAAATGCGATATCGCGATTTAAGAAGCATTGGAACTCTATTGCTACGATACGCGGACATCTGGAGACGCTATTTCCTAGCAAGGAAGTGTCGCATTTACATTCTTTTGAAGAGAATACGAGGTATACATGACACTTCTAAATGAATATTATATCTTATCATGAAACATAGCAATGAGATGCGATATCGCGATTTAAGAGGCATTAGAACTCTATTGCTTCGATACGGAGACATCTGCAAACGCAACTTCCTATCAAGGAAGTGTCGCGTTTGCATTCTTTTGAAGATAATACGAGGTATACACAACACTCTACAATGAATATTATATCTTATTACGAAACATAGAAATGAAATACGACTTCTCATTTTAGGAAGCATTAGAACTCTATTGCTACGATACGTAGACATCTGCAAACGCTTTTTCCTAGCATGGAAGTGCCGCATTTACATTCTTTTGAAGTGAATACGAGGTATACATGACACTTGGCAATGAATATTATATCTCATCATGAAACATAGACGGGAGATGCGATATAGCGTTTTAAGAAGCATTAGAACTCTACTGCTACGATACGTAAACATCTGCAAATGCTATTACCTAGCATGGAAATGTTGCAATTACATTCTTTTGAAGTGAATACGAGGTATGCATGACACTTCGCAATGGATATTATATGTTATCATGAAGCATAGCAGTGAGATGTGATATCGCGTTTTAAGAAGCATTAGAACTCTACTGCTACGATACGTAAACATTTGCAAACGCTATTACCTAGCATGGAAATGCCGCATTTACATTCTTTTGAAGTTAATACGAGGTATACTTGACACTTGGCATTGAATATTATGTCTTATCATGAAACATAGCAGTGAGATGCGATATCGCGTTTTAAGAAGCATTAGAACTCTACTGCTACGATACGTAAACATCTGCAAACGCTATTACCTAGCATGGAAATGCCGCATTTACATTCTTTTGAAGTTAATACGAGGTATACATGACACTTCGCAATGAATATTATATCCTCTCTCGAAACATAGATGTCAGATGCGATATCGCGATTTAAGAAGCACTAGAACTCTATTTCTACGATACGTAGACATCTGCAAACCCTATTTCCTAGCATGGAAGTGCAGCACTTACATTCCTTTGAAGATAATACGAGGTATACATAACACATCGCAATGAATATTATATCTTATCTCGAAACATAGAAGTGAGATGCGATATCGCGATTTCAGTAGCACTAGAACCTATTGCTACGATGCGTAGACATCTGCAAATGTTATTTCCTAGCAAGGAAGTGTCGCATTTACATTATTTTGAAGTGAATACGAGGTATACATAACACTCCACAATGAATATTGTATCTTATCACGAAACATAGAAATGAAATGCTACATCTCGTTTTAAGTAGCATTAAAACACTATCGCTACGATACGTAGACATCTGCAAACGCTATTTCCTAGCATGGCAGTGTCGCATTTACATTCTTTTGAAGTGAATACGAGATATACATAACACTTCGCAATGAATATTGTATCTTATCACGAAACATAGAAATGAAATGCGACATCTCGTTTTAAGTAGCATTAAAATTCTATTGCTACGATACGTAGACGTCTGCAAACCCTATTTCCTAGCATGGAAGTGCCGCATTTACATTCTTTTGAAGATAATACGAGGTATTCATAACACATGGCATTGAATATTATATCTTTTCTCGAAACACAGAAGTGAAATGCGATATCGCGATTTAAGTAGCACTAGAACCTATTGCTACTATGCTTAGACAACTGCAAATGTTATTTCCTAGCAAGGAAGTGTCGCATTTACATTATTTTGAAGTGAATACGAGGTATACATAACACTCTACGATGAATATTGTATCTTATCACGAAACATAGAAATGAAATGCGACATCTCGTTTTAAGTAGCATTAAAACACTATCGCTGCGATACGCAGACATCTGCAAACGCTACTTCCTAGCGACGAAGTGTCGCATTCACATTCATTTGAAGTGTAGACGAGGAATACATAACACTTCGCAAATCATATTATATCTTACCATGAAACATAGATATGAGATGCGATATCGCGTTTTAAGAAGCATTAGAAAGCTAATGCTACGATACGTAGACATCTGCAAACGCTATTTCCTAGCGAAGAAGTATCGCATTCACATTCATTTGATGTGTAGACGAGGAATACATAACACTTCGCAAATCATGTTATATCTTACCATGAAACATAGAAATGAGATGCGATATCGCCTTTTAAGGAGCATTAGAACACTATCGCTACGATACCTAGACATCTGCAGACGCTATTTCCTAGCAAGGAAGTGTCGCATTTACATTCATTTGAAGTGTAGACGTGGAATACATAACACTTCGCAAATCATGTTATATCTTACCATGAAACATAGAAATGAGATGCGATATCGCGATTTAAGAAGCATTAGAAAGCTAATGCTACGATACGTAGATATCTGCAAACGCTCTTTCCTAGCGAGGAAGTATCGCATTCACATTCATTTGAAGTGTAGACGAGGAACACATAACACTTCGCAAATCATGTTATATCTTACCATGAAACATAGAAATGAGATGCGATATCGCGTTCTAAGAATCATATGAATTCTATTGCTACGATACCTAGACATCTGCAATCGTTATTTCCTTGCAAGGAAGCGTCGCATTTACTTTCATTTGAATCGTAGACGAGGAATGCATAACACTTCCCAATGAATATTATATCTTATCATGAAACATAGATATGAGATGCAATATCTCGTTTTAAGAAGCATTTGAACTCTATTGCTTCGATACGTAGACATATGCAAACGCTATTTCCTTGCAAGGAAGTGTCGCATTTACATTCATTTGAAGTGTAGAAAAGGAATACATGACACTTCGCAAATCATATTATATCTTACCATGAAACATAGAAATGTGATGCGAAATCGCGTTTTAAGAAGCATTAGATCTCTATTGCTACGATACCTAGACTTCTGCAGTCGCTATTTCCTAGCAAGGAAGTGTCGCATTTACATTCATTTGAAGTGTAGAGGAGGAATACTTAACACTTTGCAAATCATATTACGTCTTACTATGAAACATAGAAATGAGATGCGATATCGCGTTTTAAGAAGCATTAGAACTCTATTGCTACGATACCTAGACATCTGCACACGCTATTTTCTAGCAAGGAAGTGTCGCATTTACATTCATTTGAAGTGTAAACGAGGAATACATGACACTTCGCAAATCATATTATATCTTACCATGAAACATAGAAATGAGATGCGATATCTCGTTTTAAGAAGCATTAGAACACTATTGCTACGATAGGTAGACAACTGCAAACGCTATTTCCTTGCAAGGAAGTGTCGCATTTACATTCATTTGAAGTGTAGAGGAGGAATACATAACACCTCGCAAATCATATTATATCTTACCATGAAACATAGAAATGAGATGCGATATCTCGTTTTAAGAAGCATTACAACACTATTGCTACTATAGGTAGACAACGGCAAACGCTATTTCCTTGCAAGGAGGTGTCGCATTTACATTCATTAGAAGTGTAGAGGAGGAATACATAACACTTCGCAAATCATATTATATCTTACCATGAAACATAGAAATGAGATGCGATATCGCGTTTTAAGAAGCATTTGAAAGCTATTGCTACGATAAGTAGACATCTGCAAACGCTATTTCCTAGCGACGAAGTATCGCATTCACATTCATTTGATGTGTAGACGAGGAATGCATAACACTTCGCAAATCATGTTATATCTTACCATGAAACATAGAAATGAGATGCGATATCGCGTTTTAAGAAGCATTGGAAAGCTAATGCTACGATACGTAGATATCTGCAAACGCTATTTCCTAGCGAGGAAGTATCGCATTCACATTCATTTGAAGTGTAGACGAGGAATACATAACACTTCGCAAATCATGTTAAATCTTACCATGAAACATAGAAATGAGATGCGATATCGCGTTCTAAGAATCATATGAACTCTATTGCTACGATACGTAGACATCTGCAAACGCTATTTCCTAGCGAGGAAGTGTCGCATTTACATTCATTTGAAGTGTAGACGAGGAATACATAACACTTCGCAAATCATATTATATCTTGCCATGAAACATAGAAATGAGATGCGATATCGCGTTTTGAGAAGCATTAGAAATCTATTGCTACGATACGTAGATATCTGCAAACGCTATTTCCTAGCGAGGAAGTGTCGCATTCACATTCATTTGAAGTGCAGACGAGGAATACATAACACTTCGCAAATCAAATTATATCTTACCATGAAAGATAGAAATGAGATGCGATATCGCGTTTTAAGAATCATATGAACTCTATTGCTACGATACGTAGACATCTGCAATCGTTATTTCCTTGCAAGGAAGTGTCGCATTTATTTTGATTTGAATCGTAGACGAGAAATGCATAACACTTCCCAATGAATATTATATCTTATCATGAAACATAGATATGAGATGCAATATCTCGTTTTAAGAAGCATTTGAACTCTATTGCTTCGATACGTAGACATATGCAAACGCTATTTCCTTGCAAGGAAGTGTCGCATTTACATTCATTTGAAGTGTAGAAGAGGAATACATGACACTTCGCAAATCATATTATATCTTACCATGAAACAGAGAAATGAGATGCGATATCGCGTTTTAAGAAGCATTAGAACACTATTGCTACGATAGGTAGACATTTGCAAACGCTATTACCTGGCAAGGAAATATCGCATTCACATTCATTTGAAGTGTAGGGGAGGAATACATAACACTTCGCAAATCATATTACATCTTACCATGAAACATAGAAGTGTGATGCGATATCGCGTTTTAAGAAGCATTAGAATTCTATTGCTACGATACCTAGATATCTGCAGACGCTATTTCCTAGCAAGGAAGTGTCGCATTTACATTCATTTGAAGTGTAGAGGAGGAATACTTAACACTTCGCAAATCATATTACGTTTTACCATGAAACATAGAAATGAGATGCGATATCGCGTTTTAAGAAGCATTAGAAAGCTATTGCTACGATACGTAGACATCTGCAAACGCTATTTCCTAGCGAGGAAGTATCGCGTTCACATTCATTTGAAGTGTAGACGAGGAATACATAACACTTCGCAAATCATATTATATCTTACCATGAAACCTAGAAATGAGATGCGATATCGCGTTTTAAGAAGCATTAGAGCACTATTGCTACGATAGGTAGACATTTGCAAACGCTATTTCCTTGCAAGGAAGTGTCGCATTTACATTCATTTGAAGTGTAGACGAGGAATACATAACACATCGCAAATCATATTATATCTTACCATGAAACATAGAAATGAGATGCGATATCGCGTTTTAAGAAGCATTACAACTCTATTGCTACGATAGGTAAACATCTGCAAACGCTATTTCCTTGCAAGGAAGTGTCGCATTCACATTCATTTGAAGTGTAGAAGAGGAATACATGATACTTCGCAAATCAGATTATATCTTACCATGAAACAGAGAAATGAGATGCGATATCGCGTTTTAAGAAGCATTAGAACTCTATTGCTACGATAGGTAAACATCTGCACACGCTATTTCCTTGCAAGGAAGTGTTGCATTTACATTCATTTGAAGTGTAGACGAGGAATACATGACACTTCGCAAATCATATTATATCTTACCAAGAAACATAGAAATGAGATGCGATATCGCGTTTTAAGAAGCATTAGAAATCTATTGCTACGATACCTAGACATCTGCAGACGCTATTTCCTAGCAAGGAAGTGTGGCATTATATTCATTTGAAGTGTAGAGGAGGAATACTTAACACTTCGCAAATCATATTACGTATTACCATGAAACATAGAAATGAGATGCGATATCGCGTTTTAAGAAGCATTAGAACTCTATTGCTACGATACCTAGACTTCTGCAGACGCTATTTCCTAGCAAGGAAGCGTCGCATTTACATTCATTTGAAGTGTAGAGGAGGAATACTTAACACTTCGCAAATCATATTACGTCTTACCATGAAACATAGAAATGAGATGCGATATCGCGTTTTAAGAAGAATTAGAACTCTATTGCTACGATACCTAGACATCTGCAGACGCTATTTCCTAGCAAGGAAGTGTCGCATTTACATTCATTTGAAGTGTAGACGAGGAATACATGACACTTCGCAAATCATATTATATCTTACCATGAAACATATAAATGAGATGCGATATCTCGTTTTAAGAAGCATTAGAACACTATTGCTACGATAGGTAGACAACTGCAAACGCTATTTCCTTGCAAGGAAGTGTCGCATTTACATTCATTAGAAGTGTAGAGGAGGAATACATAACACTTCGCAAATCATATTATATCTTACCATGAAACATAGAAATGAGATGCGATATCGCGTTTTAAGAAGCATTTGAAAGCTATTGCTACGATACGTAGATATCTGCAAACGCTATTTCCTAGCGAAGAAGTATCGCATTCACATTCATTTGATGTGTAGACGAGGAATACATAACACTTCGCAAAGCATGTTATATCTTACCATGAAACATAGAAATGAGATGCGATATCGCCTTTTAAGGAGCATTAGAACACTATCGCTACGATACCTAGACATCTGCAGACGCTATTTCCTAGCAAGGAAGTGTCGCATTTACATTCATTTGAAGTGTAGACGTGGAATACATAACACTTCGCAAATCATGTTATATCTTACCATGAAACATAGAAATGAGATGCGATATCGCGATTTAAGAAGCATTAGAAAGCTAATGCTACGATACGTAGATATCTGCAAACGCTCTTTCCTAGCGAGGAAGTATCGCATTCACATTCATTTGAAGTGTAGACGAGGAATACATAACACTTCGCAAATCATGTTATATCTTACCATGAAACATAGAAATGAGATGCGATATCGCGTTCTAAGAATCATATGAATTCTATTGCTACGATACCTAGACATCTGCAATCGTTATTTCCTTGCAAGGAAGCGTCGCATTTACTTTCATTTGAATCGTAGACGAGGAATGCATAACACTTCCCAATGAATATTATATCTTATCATGAAACATAGATATGAGATGCAATATCTCGTTTTAAGAAGCATTTGAACTCTATTGCTTCGATACGTAGACATATGCTATTTCCTTGCAAGGAAGTGTCGCATTTACATTCATTTGAAGTGTAGAAAAGGAATACATAACACCTCGCAAATCATATTATATCTTACCATGAAACATAGAAATGAGATGCGATATCTCGTTTTAAGAAGCATTACAACACTATTGCTACTATAGGTAGACAACGGCAAACGCTATTTCCTTGCAAGGAGGTGTCGCATTTACATTCATTAGAAGTGTAGAGGAGGAATACATAACACTTCGCAAATCATATTATATCTTACCATGAAACATAGAAATGAGATGCGATATCGCGTTTTAAGAAGCATTTGAAAGCTATTGCTACGATAAGTAGACATCTGCAAACGCTATTTCCTAGCGACGAAGTATCGCATTCACATTCATTTGATGTGTAGACGAGGAATGCATAACACTTCGCAAATCATGTTATATCTTACCATGAAACATAGAAATGAGATGCGATATCGCGTTTTAAGAAGCATTGGAAAGCTAATGCTACGATACGTAGATATCTGCAAACGCTATTTCCTAGCGAAGAAGTATCGCATTCACATTCATTTGAAGTGTAGACGAGGAATACATAACACTTCGCAAATCATGTTAAATCTTACCATGAAACATAGAAATGAGATGCGATATCGCGTTCTAAGAATCATATGAACTCTATTGCTACGATACGTAGACATCTGCAAACGCTATTTCCTAGCGAGGAAGTGTCGCATTTACATTCATTTGAAGTGTAGACGAGGAATACATAACACTTCGCAAATCATATTATATCTTGCCATGAAACATAGAAATGAGATGCGATATCGCGTTTTGAGAAGCATTAGAAAGCTATTGCTACGATACGTAGACATCTGCAAACGCTATTTCCTAGCGAGGAAGTATCGCGTTCACATTCATTTGAAGTGTAGACGAGGAATACATAACACTTCGCAAATCATATTATATCTTACCATGAAACCTAGAAATGAGATGCGATATCGCGTTTTAAGAAGCATTAGAGCACTATTGCTACGATAGGTAGACATTTGCAAACGCTATTTCCTTGCAAGGAAGTGTCGCATTTACATTCATTTGAAGTGTAGACGAGGAATACATAACACATCGCAAATCATATTATATCTTACCATGAAACATAGAAATGAGATGCGATATCGCGTTTTAAGAAGCATTACAACTCTATTGCTACGATAGGTAAACATCTGCAAACGCTATTTCCTTGCAAGGAAGTGTCGCATTCACATTCATTTGAAGTGTAGAAGAGGAATACATGATACTTCGCAAATCAGATTATATCTTACCATGAAACAGAGAAATGAGATGGGATATCGCGTTTTAAGAAGCATTAGAACTCTATTGCTACGATAGGTAAACATCTGCACACGCTATTTCCTTGCAAGGAAGTGTTGCATTTACATTCATTTGAAGTGTAGACGAGGAATACATGACACTTCGCAAATCATATTATATCTTACCATGAAACATAGAAATGAGATGCGATATCGCGTTTTAAGAAGCATTAGAAATCTATTGCTACGATACCTAGACATCTGCAGACGCTATTTCCTAGCAAGGAAGTGTCGCATTATATTCATTTGAAGTGTAGAGGAGGAATACTTAACACTTCGCAAATCATATTACGTATTACCATGAAACATAGAAATGAGATGCGATATCGCGTTTTAAGAAGCATTAGAACTCTATTGCTACGATACCTAGACTTCTGCAGACGCTATTTCCTAGCAAGGAAGCGTCGCATTTACATTCATTTGAAGTGTAGAGGAGGAATACTTAACACTTCGCAAATCATATTACGTCTTACCATGAAACATAGAAATGAGATGCGATATCGCGTTTTAAGAAGAATTAGAACTCTATTGCTACGATACCTAGACATCTGCAGACGCTATTTCCTAGCAAGGAAGTGTCGCATTTACATTCATTTGAAGTGTAGACGAGGAATACATGACACTTCGCAAATCATATTATATCTTACCATGAAACATATAAATGAGATGCGATATCTCGTTTTAAGAAGCATTAGAACACTATTGCTACGATAGGTAGACAACTGCAAACGCTATTTCCTTGCAAGGAAGTGTCGCATTTACATTCATTAGAAGTGTAGAGGAGGAATACATAACACTTCGCAAATCATATTATATCTTACCATGAAACATAGAAATGAGATGCGATATCGCGTTTTAAGAAGCATTTGAAAGCTATTGCTACGATACGTAGATATCTGCAAACGCTATTTCCTAGCGAAGAAGTATCGCATTCACATTCATTTGATGTGTAGACGAGGAATACATAACACTTCGCAAAGCATGTTATATCTTACCATGAAACATAGAAATGAGATGCGATATCGCCTTTTAAGGAGCATTAGAACACTATCGCTACGATACCTAGACATCTGCAGACGCTATTTCCTAGCAAGGAAGTGTCGCATTTACATTCATTTGAAGTGTAGACGTGGAATACATAACACTTCGCAAATCATGTTATATCTTACCATGAAACATAGAAATGAGATGCGATATCGCGATTTAAGAAGCATTAGAAAGCTAATGCTACGATACGTAGATATCTGCAAACGCTCTTTCCTAGCGAGGAAGTATCGCATTCACATTCATTTGAAGTGTAGACGAGGAATACATAACACTTCGCAAATCATGTTATATCTTACCATGAAACATAGAAATGAGATGCGATATCGCGTTCTAAGAATCATATGAATTCTATTGCTACGATACCTAGACATCTGCAATCGTTATTTCCTTGCAAGGAAGCGTCGCATTTACTTTCATTTGAATCGTAGACGAGGAATGCATAACACTTCCCAATGAATATTATATCCTATCATGAAACATAGATATGAGATGCAATATCTCGTTTTAAGAAGCATTTGAACTCTATTGCTTCGATACGTAGACATATGCAAACGCTATTTCCTTGCAAGGAAGTGTCGCATTTACATTCATTTGAAGTGTAGAAAAGGAATACATGACACTTCGCAAATCATATTATATCTTACCATGAAACATAGAAATGTGATGCGAAATCGCGTTTTAAGAAGCATTAGATCTCTATTGCTACGATACCTAGACTTCTGCAGTCGCTATTTCCTAGCAAGGAAGTGTCGCATTTACATTCATTTGAAGTGTAGAGGAGGAATACTTAACACTTTGCAAATCATATTACGTCTTACTATGAAACATAGAAATGAGATGCGATATCGCGTTTTAAGAAGCATTAGAACTCTATTGCTACGATACCTAGACATCTGCACACGCTATTTTCTAGCAAGGAAGTGTCGCATTTACATTCATTTGAAGTGTAAACGAGGAATACATGACACTTCGCAAATCATATTATATCTTACCATGAAACATAGAAATGAGATGCGATATCTCGTTTTAAGAAGCATTAGAACACTATTGCTACGATAGGTAGACAACTGCAAACGCTATTTCCTTGCAAGGAAGTGTCGCATTTACATTCATTTGAAGTGTAGAGGAGGAATACATAACACCTCGCAAATCATATTATATCTTACCATGAAACATAGAAATGAGATGCGATATCTCGTTTTAAGAAGCATTACAACACTATTGCTACTATAGGTAGACAACGGCAAACGCTATTTCCTTGCAAGGAGGTGTCGCATTTACATTCATTAGAAGTGTAGAGGAGGAATACATAACACTTCGCAAATCATATTATATCTTACCATGAAACATAGAAATGAGATGCGATATCGCGTTTTAAGAAGCATTTGAAAGCTATTGCTACGATAAGTAGACATCTGCAAACGCTATTTCCTAGCGACGAAGTATCGCATTCACATTCATTTGATGTGTAGACGAGGAATGCATAACACTTCGCAAATCATGTTATATCTTACCATGAAACATAGAAATGAGATGCGATATCGCGTTTTAAGAAGCATTGGAAAGCTAATGCTACGATACGTAGATATCTGCAAACGCTATTTCCTAGCGAGGAAGTATCGCATTCACATTCATTTGAAGTGTAGACGAGGAATACATAACACTTCGCAAATCATGTTAAATCTTACCATGAAACATAGAAATGAGATGCGATATCGCGTTCTAAGAATCATATGAACTCTATTGCTACGATACGTAGACATCTGCAAACGCTATTTCCTAGCGAGGAAGTGTCGCATTTACATTCATTTGAAGTGTAGACGAGGAATACATAACACTTCGCAAATCATATTATATCTAGCCATGAAACATAGAAATGAGATGCGATATCGCGTTTTGAGAAGCATTAGAAATCTATTGCTACGATACGTAGATATCTGCAAACGCTATTTCCTAGCGAGGAAGTGTCGCATTCACATTCATTTGAAGTGCAGACGAGGAATACATAACACTTCGCAAATCAAATTATATCTTACCATGAAAGATAGAAATGAGATGCGATATCGCGTTTTAAGAATCATATGAACTCTATTGCTACGATACGTAGACATCTGCAATCGTTATTTCCTTGCAAGGAAGTGTCGCATTTATTTTGATTTGAATCGTAGACGAGAAATGCATAACACTTCCCAATGAATATTATATCTTATCATGAAACATAGATATGAGATGCAATATCTCGTTTTAAGAAGCATTTGAACTCTATTGCTTCGATACGTAGACATATGCAAACGCTATTTCCTTGCAAGGAAGTGTCGCATTTACATTCATTTGAAGTGTAGAAGAGGAATACATGACACTTCGCAAATCATATTATATCTTACCATGAAACCTAGAAATGAGATGCGATATCGCGTTTTAAGAAGCATTAGAGCACTATTGCTACGATAGGTAGACATTTGCAAACGCTATTTCCTTGCAAGGAAGTGTCGCATTTACATTCATTTGAAGTGTAGACGAGGAATACATAACACATCGCAAATCATATTATATCTTACCATGAAACATAGAAATGAGATGCGATATCGCGTTTTAAGAAGCATTACAACTCTATTGCTACGATAGGTAAACATCTGCAAACGCTATTTCCTTGCAAGGAAGTGTCGCATTCACATTCATTTGAAGTGTAGAAGAGGAATACATGATACTTCGCAAATCAGATTATATCTTACCATGAAACAGAGAAATGAGATGGGATATCGCGTTTTAAGAAGCATTAGAACTCTATTGCTACGATAGGTAAACATCTGCACACGCTATTTCCTTGCAAGGAAGTGTTGCATTTACATTCATTTGAAGTGTAGACGAGGAATACATGACACTTCGCAAATCATATTATATCTTACCATGAAACATAGAAATGAGATGCGATATCGCGTTTTAAGAAGCATTACAACTCTATTGCTACGATAGGTAAACATCTGCAAACGCTATTTCCTTGCAAGGAAGTGTCGCATTCACATTCATTTGAAGTGTAGAAGAGGAATACATGATACTTCGCAAATCAGATTATATCTTACCATGAAACAGAGAAATGAGATGGGATATCGCGTTTTAAGAAGCATTAGAACTCTATTGCTACGATAGGTAAACATCTGCACACGCTATTTCCTTGCAAGGAAGTGTTGCATTTACATTCATTTGAAGTGTAGACGAGGAATACATGACACTTCGCAAATCATATTATATCTTACCATGAAACATAGAAATGAGATGCGATATCGCGTTTTAAGAAGCATTAGAAATCTATTGCTACGATACCTAGACATCTGCAGACGCTATTTCCTAGCAAGGAAGTGTCGCATTATATTCATTTGAAGTGTAGAGGAGGAATACTTAACACTTCGCAAATCATATTACGTATTACCATGAAACATAGAAATGAGATGCGATATCGCGTTTTAAGAAGCATTAGAACTCTATTGCTACGATACCTAGACTTCTGCAGACGCTATTTCCTAGCAAGGAACCGTCGCATTTACATTCATTTGAAGTGTAGAGGAGGAATACTTAACACTTCGCAAATCATATTACGTCTTACCATGAAACATAGAAATGAGATGCGATATCGCGTTTTAAGAAGAATTAGAACTCTATTGCTACGATACCTAGACATCTGCAGACGCTATTTCCTAGCAAGGAAGTGTCGCATTTACATTCATTTGAAGTGTAGACGAGGAATACATGACACTTCGCAAATCATATTATATCTTACCATGAAACATATAAATGAGATGCGATATCTCGTTTTAAGAAGCATTAGAACACTATTGCTACGATAGGTAGACAACTGCAAACGCTATTTCCTTGCAAGGAAGTGTCGCATTTACATTCATTAGAAGTGTAGAGGAGGAATACATAACACTTCGCAAATCATATTATATCTTACCATGAAACATAGAAATGAGATGCGATATCGCGTTTTAAGAAGCATTTGAAAGCTATTGCTACGATACGTAGATATCTGCAAACGCTATTTCCTAGCGAAGAAGTATCGCATTCACATTCATTTGATGTGTAGACGAGGAATACATAACACTTCGCAAAGCATGTTATATCTTACCATGAAACATAGAAATGAGATGCGATATCGCCTTTTAAGGAGCATTAGAACACTATCGCTACGATACCTAGACATCTGCAGACGCTATTTCCTAGCAAGGAAGTGTCGCATTTACATTCATTTGAAGTGTAGACGTGGAATACATAACACTTCGCAAATCATGTTATATCTTACCATGAAACATAGAAATGAGATGCGATATCGCGATTTAAGAAGCATTAGAAAGCTAATGCTACGATACGTAGATATCTGCAAACGCTCTTTCCTAGCGAGGAAGTATCGCATTCACATTCATTTGAAGTGTAGACGAGGAATACATAACACTTCGCAAATCATGTTATATCTTACCATGAAACATAGAAATGAGATGCGATATCGCGTTCTAAGAATCATATGAATTCTATTGCTACGATACCTAGACATCTGCAATCGTTATTTCCTTGCAAGGAAGCGTCGCATTTACTTTCATTTGAATCGTAGACGAGGAATGCATAACACTTCCCAATGAATATTATATCCTATCATGAAACATAGATATGAGATGCAATATCTCGTTTTAAGAAGCATTTGAACTCTATTGCTTCGATACGTAGACATATGCAAACGCTATTTCCTTGCAAGGAAGTGTCGCATTTACATTCATTTGAAGTGTAGAAAAGGAATACATGACACTTCGCAAATCATATTATATCTTACCATGAAACATAGAAATGTGATGCGAAATCGCGTTTTAAGAAGCATTAGATCTCTATTGCTACGATACCTAGACTTCTGCAGTCGCTATTTCCTAGCAAGGAAGTGTCGCATTTACATTCATTTGAAGTGTAGAGGAGGAATACTTAACACTTTGCAAATCATATTACGTCTTACTATGAAACATAGAAATGAGATGCGATATCGCGTTTTAAGAAGCATTAGAACTCTATTGCTACGATACCTAGACATCTGCACACGCTATTTTCTAGCAAGGAAGTGTCGCATTTACATTCATTTGAAGTGTAAACGAGGAATACATGACACTTCGCAAATCATATTATATCTTACCATGAAACATAGAAATGAGATGCGATATCTCGTTTTAAGAAGCATTAGAACACTATTGCTACGATAGGTAGACAACTGCAAACGCTATTTCCTTGCAAGGAAGTGTCGCATTTACATTCATTTGAAGTGTAGAGGAGGAATACATAACACCTCGCAAATCATATTATATCTTACCATGAAACATAGAAATGAGATGCGATATCTCGTTTTAAGAAGCATTACAACACTATTGCTACTATAGGTAGACAACGGCAAACGCTATTTCCTTGCAAGGAGGTGTCGCATTTACATTCATTAGAAGTGTAGAGGAGGAATACATAACACTTCGCAAATCATATTATATCTTACCATGAAACATAGAAATGAGATGCGATATCGCGTTTTAAGAAGCATTTGAAAGCTATTGCTACGATAAGTAGACATCTGCAAACGCTATTTCCTAGCGACGAAGTATCGCATTCACATTCATTTGATGTGTAGACGAGGAATGCATAACACTTCGCAAATCATGTTATATCTTACCATGAAACATAGAAATGAGATGCGATATCGCGTTTTAAGAAGCATTGGAAAGCTAATGCTACGATACGTAGATATCTGCAAACGCTATTTCCTAGCGAGGAAGTATCGCATTCACATTCATTTGAAGTGTAGACGAGGAATACATAACACTTCGCAAATCATGTTAAATCTTACCATGAAACATAGAAATGAGATGCGATATCGCGTTCTAAGAATCATATGAACTCTATTGCTACGATACGTAGACATCTGCAAACGCTATTTCCTAGCGAGGAAGTGTCGCATTTACATTCATTTGAAGTGTAGACGAGGAATACATAACACTTCGCAAATCATATTATATCTAGCCATGAAACATAGAAATGAGATGCGATATCGCGTTTTGAGAAGCATTAGAAATCTATTGCTACGATACGTAGATATCTGCAAACGCTATTTCCTAGCGAGGAAGTGTCGCATTCACATTCATTTGAAGTGCAGACGAGGAATACATAACACTTCGCAAATCAAATTATATCTTACCATGAAAGATAGAAATGAGATGCGATATCGCGTTTTAAGAATCATATGAACTCTATTGCTACGATACGTAGACATCTGCAATCGTTATTTCCTTGCAAGGAAGTGTCGCATTTATTTTGATTTGAATCGTAGACGAGAAATGCATAACACTTCCCAATGAATATTATATCTTATCATGAAACATAGATATGAGATGCAATATCTCGTTTTAAGAAGCATTTGAACTCTATTGCTTCGATACGTAGACATATGCAAACGCTATTTCCTTGCAAGGAAGTGTCGCATTTACATTCATTTGAAGTGTAGAAGAGGAATACATGACACTTCGCAAATCATATTATATCTTACCATGAAACAGAGAAATGAGATGCGATATCGCGTTTTAAGAAGCATTAGAACACTATTGCTACGATAGGTAGACATTTGCAAACGCTATTACCTGGCAAGGAAATATCGCATTCACATTCATTTGAAGTGTAGGGGAGGAATACATAACACTTCGCAAATCATATTACATCTTACCATGAAACATAGAAGTGTGATGCGATATCGCGTTTTAAGAAGCATTAGAATTCTATTGCTACGATACCTAGATATCTGCAGACGCTATTTCCTAGCAAGGAAGTGTCGCATTTACATTCATTTGAAGTGTAGAGGAGGAATACTTAACACTTCGCAAATCATATTACGTTTTACCATGAAACATAGAAATGAGATGCGATATCGCGTTTTAAGAAGCATTAGAAAGCTATTGCTACGATACGTAGACATCTGCAAACGCTATTTCCTAGCGAGGAAGTATCGCGTTCACATTCATTTGAAGTGTAGACGAGGAATACATAACACTTCGCAAATCATATTATATCTTACCATGAAACCTAGAAATGAGATGCGATATCGCGTTTTAAGAAGCATTAGAGCACTATTGCTACGATAGGTAGACATTTGCAAACGCTATTTCCTTGCAAGGAAGTGTCGCATTTACATTCATTTGAAGTGTAGACGAGGAATACATAACACATCGCAAATCATATTATATCTTACCATGAAACATAGAAATGAGATGCGATATCGCGTTTTAAGAAGCATTACATCTCTATTGCTACGATAGGTAAACATCTGCAAACGCTATTTCCTTGCAAGGAAGTGTCGCATTCACATTCATTTGAAGTGTAGAAGAGGAATACATGATACTTCGCAAATCAGATTATATCTTACCATGAAACAGATAAATGAGATGCGATATCGCGTTTTAAGAAGCATTAGAACTCTATTGCTACGATAGGTAAACATCTGCACACGCTATTTCCTTGCAAGGAAGTGTTGCATTTACATTCATTTGAAGTGTAGACGAGGAATACATGACACTTCGCAAATCATATTATATCTTACCATGAAACATAGAAATGAGATGCGATATCGCGTTTTAAGAAGCATTAGAAATCTATTGCTACGATACCTAGACATCTGCAGACGCTATTTCCTAGCAAGGAAGTGTCGCATTATATTCATTTGAAGTGTAGAGGAGGAATACTTAACACTTCGCAAATCATATTACGTATTACCATGAAACATAGAAATGAGATGCGATATCGCGTTTTAAGAAGCATTAGAACTCTATTGCTACGATACCTAGACTTCTGCAGACGCTATTTCCTAGCAAGGAAGCGTCGCATTTACATTCATTTGAAGTGTAGAGGAGGAATACTTAACACTTCGCAAATCATATTACGTCTTACCATGAAACATAGAAATGAGATGCGATATCGCGTTTTAAGAAGAATTAGAACTCTATTGCTACGATACCTAGACATCTGCAGACGCTATTTCCTAGCAAGGAAGTGTCGCATTTACATTCATTTGAAGTGTAGACGAGGAATACATGACACTTCGCAAATCATATTATATCTTACCATGAAACATATAAATGAGATGCGATATCTCGTTTTAAGAAGCATTAGAACACTATTGCTACGATAGGTAGACAACTGCAAACGCTATTTCCTTGCAAGGAAGTGTCGCATTTACATTCATTAGAAGTGTAGAGGAGGAATACATAACACTTCGCAAATCATAATACATCTTACCATGAAACATAGAAATGAGATGCGATATCGCGTTTTAAGAAGCATTAGAACTCTATTGCTACGATAGGTAAACATCTGCAAACGCTATTTCCTTGCAAGGAAGTGTCGCATTTACATTCATTTGAAGTGTAGACGAGGAATACATAACACTTCGCAAATCATATTATATCTTACCATGAAACCTAGAAATGAGATGCGATATCGCGTTTTAAGAAGCATTGGAGCACTATTGCTACGATGGGTAGACATTTGCAAACGCTATTTCCTTGCAAGGAAGTGTCGCATTTACATTCATTTGAAGTGTAGACGAGGAATACATAACACATCGCAAATCATATTATATCTTACCATGAAACATAGAAATGAGATGCGATATCGCGTTTTAAGAAGCATTACAACTCTATTGCTACGATAGGTAAACATCTGCGAACGCTATTTCCTTGCAAGGAAGTGTCGCATTCACATTCATTTGAAGTGTAGAAGAGGAATACATGACACTTCGCAAATCAGATTATATCTTACCATGAAACAGAGAAATGAGATGCGATATCGCCTTTTAAGAAGCATTAGAACTCTATTGCTACCATAGGTAAACATCTGCACACGCTATTTCCTTGCAAGGAAGTGTTGCATTTACATTCATTTGAAGTGTAGACGAGGAATACATGACACTTCGCAAATCATATTATATCTTACCATGAAACATAGAAATGAGATGCGATATCGCGTTTTAAGAAGCATTAGAAATCTATTGCTACGATACCTAGACATCTGCAGACGCTATTTCCTAGCAAGGAAGTGTCGCATTATATTCATTTGAAGTGTAGAGGAGGAATACTTAACACTTCGCAAATCATATTACGTATTACCATGAAACATAGAAATGAGATGCGATATCGCGTTTTAAGAAGCATTAGAACTCTATTGCTACGATACCTAGACTTCTGCAGACGCTATTTCCTAGCAAGGAAGTGTCGCATTTACATTCATTTGAAGTGTAGAGGAGGAATACTTAACACTTCGCAAATCATATTACGTCTTACCATGAAACATAGAAATGAGATGCGATATCGCGTTTTAAGAAGAATTAGAACTCTATTGCTACGATACCTAGACATCTGCAGACGCTATTTCCTAGCAAGGAAGTGTCGCATTTACATTCATTTGAAGTGTAGACGAGGAATACATGACACTTCGCAAATCATATTATATCTTACCATGAAACATATAAATGAGATGCGATATCTCGTTTTAAGAAGCATTAGAACACTATTGCTACGATAGGTAGACAACTGCAAACGCTATTTCCTTGCAAGGAAGTGTCGCATTTACATTCATTAGAAGTGTAGAGGAGGAATACATAACACTTCGCAAATCATATTATATCTTACCATGAAACATAGAAATGAGATGCGATATCGCGTTTTAAGAAGCATTTGAAAGCTATTGCTACGATACGTAGACATCTGCAAACGCTATTTCCTAGCGACGAAGTATCGCATTCACATTCATTTGATGTGTAGACGAGGAATACATAACACTTCGCAAATCATGTTATATCTTACCATGAAACATAGAAATGAGATGCGATATCGCGTTTTAAGAAGCATTAGAAAGCTAATGCTACGATACGTAGATATCTGCAAACGCTATTTCCTAGCGAGGAAGTATCGCATTCACATTCATTTGAAGTGTAGACGAGGAATACATAACACTTCGCAAATCATGTTATATCTTACCATGAAACATAGAAATGAGATGCGATGTCGCGTTCTAAGAATCATATGAATTCTATTGCTACGATACCTAGATATCTGCAAACGCTGTTTTCTTGCAAGGAAGTGTCGCATTTACATTCATTTGAAGTGTAGAGGAGGAATACTTAACACTTTGCAAATCATATTACGTCTTACCATGAAACATAGAAATGAGATGCGATATCGCGTTTTAAGAAGCATTAGAACTCTATTGCTACGATACCTAGACATCTGCACACGCTATTTCCTTGCAAGGAAGTGTCGCATTTACATTCATTTGAAGTGTAGACGAGGAATACATAACACTTCGCAAATCATATTACGTCTTACCATGAAACATATAAATGAGATGCGATATCTCGTTTTAAGAAGCATTAGAACACTATTGCTACGATAGGTAGACAACTGCAAACGCTATTTCCTTGCAAGGAAGTGTCGCATTTACATTCATTTGAAGTGTAGAGGAGGAATACATAACACCTCGCAAATCATATTATATCTTACCATGAAACATAGAAATGATATGCGATATCTCGTTTTAAGAAGCATTACAACACTATTGCTACTATAGGTAGACAACGGCAAACGCTATTTCCTTGCAAGGAGGTGTCGCATTTACATTCATTAGAAGTGTAGAGGAGGAATACATAACACTTCGCAAATCATGTTATATCTTACCATGAAACATAGAAATGAGATGCGATATCGCGTTTTAAGAAGCATTGGAAAGCTAATGCTACGATACGTAGATATCTGCAAACGCTATTTCCTAGCGAGGAAGTATCGCATTCACATTCATTTGAAGTGTAGACGAGGAATACATAACACTTCGCAAATCATATTATATCTTACCATGAAACATAGAAATGAGATGCGATATCGCGTTTTAAGAATCATAAGAATTCTATTGCTACGATACGTAGACAACTGCTAACGCTATTTCCTAGCGAGGAAGTGTCGCATTTACATTCATTTGAAGTGTAGACGAGGAATACATAACACTTCGCAAATCATATTATATCTTGCCATGAAACATAGAAATGAGATGCGATATCGCGTTTTGAGAAGCATTAGAAATCTATTGCTACGATACGTAGATATCTGCAAACGCTATTTCCTAGCGAGGAAGAGTCGCATTCACATTCATTTGAAGTGCAGACGAAGAATACATAACACTTCGCAAATCATAATACATCTTACCATGAAACATAGAAATGAGATGCGATATCGCGTTTTAAGAAGCATTAGAACTCTATTGCTACGATAGGTAAACATCTGCAAACGCTATTTCCTTGCAAGGAAGTGTCGCATTTACATTCATTTGAATCGCATACGAGGAATGCATAACACTTCGCAATGAATATTATATCTTATCATGAAACATAGATATGAGATGCAATATCTCGTTTTAAGAAGCATTTGAACTCTATTGCTACGATACGTAGACATCAGCAAACGCTATTTCCTTGCAAGGAAGTGTCGCATTTACATTCATTTGAAGTGTAGACGAGGAATACATAACACTTCGCAAATCATATTATATCTTACCATGAAACCTAGAAATGAGATGCGATATCGCGTTTTAAGAAGCATTAGAGCACTATTGCTACGATAGGTAGACATTTGCAAACGCTATTTCCTTGCAATGAAGTGTCGCATTTACATTCATTTGAAGTGTAGACGAGGAATACATAACACATCGCAAATCATATTATATCTTACCATGAAACATAGAAATGAGATGCGATATCGCGTTTTAAGAAGCATTACAACTCTATTGCTACGATAGGTAAACATCTGCAAACGCTATTTCCTTGCAAGGAAGTGTCGCATTCACATTCATTTGAAGTGTAGAAGAGGAATACATGACACTTCGCAAATCAGATTATATCTTACCATGAAACAGAGAAATGAGATGCGATATCGCGTTTTAAGAAGCATTAGAACTCTATTGCTACGATAGGTAAACATCTGCACACGCTATTTCCTTGCAAGGAAGTGTTGCATTTACATTCATTTGAAGTGTAGACGAGGAATACATGACACTTCGCAAATCATATTATATCTTACCATGAAACATAGAAATGAGATGCGATATCGCGTTTTAAGAAGCATTAGAAATCTATTGCTACGATACCTAGACATCTGCAGACGCTATTGCCTAGCAAGGAAGTGTCGCATTATATTCATTTGAAGTGTAGAGGAGGAATACTTAACACTTCGCAAATCATATTACGTATTACCATGAAACATAGAAATGAGATGCGATATCGCGTTTTAAGAAGCATTAGAACTCTATTGCTACGATACCTAGACTTCTGCAGACGCTATTTCCTAGCAAGGAAGCGTCGCATTTACATTCATTTGAAGTGTAGAGGAGGAATACTTAACACTTCGCAAATCATATTACGTCTTACCATGAAACATAGAAATGAGATGCGATATCGCGTTTTAAGAAGAATTAGAACTCTATTGCTACGATACCTAGACATCTGCAGACGCTATTTCCTAGCAAGGAAGTGTCGCATTTACATTCATTTGAAGTATAGACGAGGAATACATGACACTTCGCAAATCATATTATATCTTACCATGAAACATATAAATGAGATGCGATATCTCGTTTTAAGAAGCATTAGAACACTATTGCTACGATAGGTAGACAACTGCAAACGCTATTTCCTTGCAAGGAAGTGTCGCATTTACATTCATTAGAAGTGTAGAGGAGGAATACATAACACTTCGCAAATCATATTATATCTTACCATGAAACATAGAAATGAGATGCGATATCGCGTTTTAAGAAGCATTTGAAAGCTATTGCTACGATACGTAGACATCTGCAAACGCTATTTCCTAGCGACGAAGTATCGCATTCACATTCATTTGATGTGTAGACGAGGAATACATAACACTTCGTAAATCATGTTATATCTTACCATGAAACATAGAAATGAGATGCGATATCGCGTTTTAAGAAGCATTAGAAAGCTAATGCTACGATACGTAGATATCTGCAGACGCTATTTCCTAGCGAGGAAGTATCGCATTCACATTCATTTGAAGTGTAGACGAGGAATACATAACACTTCGCAAATCATGTTATATCTTACCATGGAACATAGAAATGAGATGCGATGTCGCGTTCTAAGAATCATATGAATTCTATTGCTACGATACCTAGATATCTGCAAACGCTGTTTTCTTGCAAGGAAGTGTCGCATTTACTTTCATTCGAATCGTAGACGAGGAGTGCATAACACTTCCCAATGAATATTATATCTTATCATGAAACATAGATATGAGATGCAATATCTCGTTTTAAGAAGCATTTGAACCCTATTGCTTCGATACGTAGACATATGCAAACGCTATTTCCTTGCAAGGAAGTGTCGCATTTACATTCATTTGAAGTGTAGAAGAGGAATACATGACACTTCGCAAAACATATTATATCTTACCATGAAACAGAGAAATGAGATGCGATATCGCGTTTTAAGAAGCATTAGAACTCTATTGCTACGACACCTAGCCATCTGCAGACGCTATTTCCTAGCAAGGAAGTGTCGCATTTACATTCATTTGAAGTGTAGAGGAGGAATACATAACACTTCGCAAATCATATTACGTCTTACCATGAAACATAGAAATGAGATGCGATATCACGTTTTAAGAACCATTAGAACACAATTGCTACGATAGGTATACATTTGCAAACGCTATTACCTGGCAAGGAAATATCGCATTTACATTCTTTTGAAGTGTAGAGGAGGAATACATAACACTTCGCAAATCATATTACATCTTACCATGAAACATAGAAATGAGATGCGATATCGCGTTTTAAGAAGCATTAGAACTCTATTGCTACGATACCTAGACATCTGCAGACGCTATAACCTAGCAAGGAAGTGTCGCATTTACATTCATTTGAAGTGTAGACGAGGAATACATGACACTTCGCAAATCATATTATATCTTACCATGGGACATAGGAATGAGATGCGATATCGCGTTTTAAGAAGTATTAGAAAGCTATTGCTACGACACGTAGACATCTGCAAACGCCATTTCCTAGCGAGGAAGTATCGCATTTACATTCATTTGAAGTGTAGACGAGGAATACATAACACTTCGCAAATCATATTATATCTTACCATGAAACATAGAAATGAGATGCGATATCGCGTTTTAAGAAGCATTAGAAAGCTATTGCTACGATATGTAGACATCTGCAAACGCTATTTGCTAGCGAGGAAGGAGTCGCATTTACATTTATTTGAATTGTAGACGAGGAATACATAACATTTCGCAAATGATGTTATATCTTACCATGAAACATAGAAATGAGATGCGATATCGCGTTTTAAGAAGCATCAGAAAGCTATTGCTACCATACGTAGATATCTGCAAACGCTATTTCCTAGCGAGGAAGTATCGCATTCACATTCATTTGAAGTGTAGACGAGGAATGCATAACACTTCGCAATGTATATTATATCTTATCATGAAACATAGATATGAGATGCAATATCTCGTTTTAAGAAGCATTTGAACTCTATGCTTCGATACGTAGACATCTGCAAACGCTATTTCCTTGCAAGGAAGTGTCGCATTTACATTCATTTGAAGTGTAGACCAGGAATACATAACACTTCGCAAACCATATCACATCTTACCATGGAACATAGAAATGAGTTGCGATATCGCGTTTTAAGAAGCATTACAACTCTATTGCTACGATACGTAGACATCTGCAGACGCTATTTCCTAGCAAGGAAGTGTCGCATTTAATTTCATTTGAAGTGTAGAAGAGGAATATATGACACTTCGCAAGTCATGTTATATCTTACCATAAAACATAGAAATGAGATGCGATATCGCGTTTTAAGAAGCATTAGACATCTATTGCTACTATACGCAGACATCTGCAAACGCTATTTCCTTGGAAGGAAGTGTCGCATTTACATTCATTTGAAGTGTAGACGAGGAATACATAACACTTAACAAATCATATTATATCTTACCATGAAACATAGAAATAAGATGCGATATCGCGCTTTAAGAAGCATTAGAAATCTATTGCTACGATACGTAGACATCTGCAAACGCTATGTCCTGGCAAGGAAGTGTCGCATTTACATCCATTTGAATCGTAGACGAGGAATGCATAACACTTCGCAATGAATATTATATCTTATCTTGAAACATAGATATGAGATGCGATATCACGTTTTAAGAAGCATTAGAACACCATCCCTACGATAAGTAGACATCTGCAAACGCTATTTCCTTGCAAGGAAGTGTCGCATTTTCATTCATTTGAAGTGTAGACGAGGAATACATAACACTTCGCTAATCATATTATATCTTACCATGAAACATAGAAATGAGATGCGATATCGCGTTTTAAGAAGCATTAGAAAGCTATTGCTACGATACGTAGACATCTGCAAACGCTATTTCCTAGCGAGGAAGTGTCGTATTTACATCCTTTTGGAGTGTAGACGAGAAATACATAACACTTAGAAATCATATTATATCTTACCATGAAACATAGAAATGAGATGCGATATCGCGTTTTAAGAAGCATTAGAACTCTATTGCTACGACAGGTAGACATCTGCAAACGCTATTTCCTTGCAAGGAAGTGTCGCCTTTACATTCATTTGAAGTGTAGACGAGGAATAAATAACAATTCGCAAATCATATTATATCTTATCATGAAACATAGATATGAGATGCAATATCTCGATTTAAGAAGCATTTGAACTCTATTGCTACGATACCTAGACATCTGCAGACTCTATTTCCTAGCATAGAAGTGTCGCATTTACATTCATTTGAAGTGTAGACGAGGAATACATGACACTTCGTCAATCATATTATATCTTACCATGAAACATAGAAATGGGATGCGATATCGCGTTTTAAGAATCATAAGAACTCTATTGCTACGATACGTAGACAACCGCAAACGCTATTTCCTTGCAAGGAAGTGTCGCATTTACATTCATTTGAAGTGTAGACGAGGAATACATAACACTTCGCAAACCACATTATATCTTACCATGAAACATAGAAATGAGATGCGATATCGCGTTTTAAGAAGCATTAGAAATCTATTTCTACCATACGTAGACATCTGCAAATGCTATTTCCTGGCAAGGAAGTGTCGCATTTACATTCATTTGAATCGTAGACGAGGAATGCATAACACTTCGCAATGAATATTATATCTTATCATGATACATAGATATGAGATGCAATATCGCCTTTTAAGAAGCATTTGAACTCTATTGCTACGATACCTAGACATCTGCAGACTCTATTTCCTAGCATAGAAGTGTCGCATTCACAATCATTTGAAGTGTAGACGAGGAATACATAACACTTCGCAAATCATATTATATCTTACCATGAAACATAGAAATGATATGCGATATCGCGTTTTAAGAAGCATTAGAACCCTATTGCTACGATAGGTAGACATCTGCAAACGCTATTTCCTTGCAAGGAAGTGTCGCATTTACATTCATTTGAATCGTATACGAGGAATGCATAACACTTCGCAATGAATATTATATCTTATCATGAAACATAGATATGAGATGCAATATCTCGTTTTAAGAGGCATTTGAACTCTATTGCTACGATACCTAGACATCTGCAGATGCTATTTCCTAGCACAGAAGTGACGCATTTACATTCATTTGAAGTGTAGACGAGGAATACATGACACTTCGCAAATCATATTATATCTTACCATGAAACATAGAAATGAGATGCGGTATTACGTTTTAAGAATCATAAGAACTCTATTGCTACGATGCGTAGACATCTGCAAACGCTATTTCCTTGCAAGGAAGTGTCGCATTTACATTCATTTGAATCGTATACGAGGAATGCATAACACTTCGCAAATCATATTATATCTTACCATGAAACATAGAAATGAGATGCGGTATTGCGTTTTAAGAATCATAAGAACTCTATTGCTACGATGCGTAGACATCTGCAAACGCTATTTCCTTGCAAGGAAGTGTCGCATTTACATTCATTTGAATCGTATACGTTGAATACATAACACTTCGCAAATCATATTATATCTTACCATGAGACATAGAAATGAGATGCGATATCGCGTTTTAGGAAGCATTAGAAATCTATTGCTACGATACGTAGACATCTGCAAACGCTATTTCTTTGCAAGGAAGTGTCGCATTTACATTCATTTGAAGTGTAGACGAGGAATACAAAACACTTCGCAAATCATATTATATCTTACCATGAAACAAAGAAATGAGATGCGATATCGCGTTTTAAGAAGCATTAGAACCCTATTGCTACGATAGGTAGACATCTGCAAACGCTATTTCCTTGCAAGGAAGTGTCGCATTTACATTCATTTGATGTGTAGACGAGGAATACATAACCCTTCGCAAATCATATTATATCTTACCATGAAACATAGATATGAGATGCAATATCTCGTTTTAAGAAGCATTTGAACTCTATTGCTACGATACCTAGACATCTGCAGACGCTATTTCCTAGCAAAGAAGTGTCGCATTTACATTCATTTGAAGTGTAGACGAGGAATACATAACACTTCGCAAATCATATTATATCTTACCATGAAACATAGAAATGGGATGCGATATCGCGTTTTAAGAATCATAAGAACACTATTGCTTCGATACGTAGACATCTGCAAACGCTATTTAATTGCAAGGAAGTATCGCATTTACATTCGTTTGAAGTGTAGACGAGGAATACATGACACTTCGCAAATCATATTATATCTTACCATGAAACATAGAAATGGGATGCGATATCGCGTTTTAAGAAGCATTGGAAATCTATTGCTACGATACGTAGACATCTGCAATCGCTATTTCTTTGCAAGGAAGTGTCGCATTTACATTCATTTGAAGTGTAAACGAGGAATACAAAACACTTCGCAAATCATATTATATCTTACCATGAAACAAAGAAATGAGATGCGATATCGCGTTTTAAGAAGCATTAGAACCCTATTGCTACGATAGGTAGACATCTGCAAACGCTATTTCCTTGCAAGGAAGTGTCGCATTTACATTCATTTGAAGTATAGACGAGGAATACATAACACATCGCAAATCAAATTATATCTTACCATGAAACATAGATATGAGATGCAATATCTCGTTTTAAGAAGCATTTGAACTCTATTGCTACGATACCTAGACATCTGCAGACGCTATTTCCTAGCAAAGAAGTGTCGCATTTACATTCATTTGAAGTGTAGACGAGGAATGCATAACACTTCGCAATGAATATTATATCTTACCATGAAACATAGATATGAGATGCAATATCTCGTTTTAAGAAGCATTTGAACTCTATTGCTACGATACCTAGACATCTGCAGACGCTATTTCCTAGCAAAGAAGTGTCGCATTTACATTCATTTGAAGTGTAGACGAGGAATACATAACACTTCGCAAATCATATTATATCTTACCATGAAACATAGAAATGAGATGCGATATCGCGTTTTAAGAAGCATTAGAAATGTATTGCTACGATACGTAGATATCTGCAAACGCTATTTCCTTGCTAGGAAGTGTCGCATTTACATTCGTTTGAAGTGTAGACGAGGAATACATGACACTTCGCAAATCATATTATATCTTACCATGAAACATAGAAATGAGATGCGATATCGCGTTTTAAGAAGCATTAGAAATGTATTGCTACGATACGTAGATATCTGCAAACGCTATTTCCTTGCTAGGAAGTGTCGCATTTACATTCATTTGAAGTGTAGACGAGGAATACATGACACTTCGCAAATCATATTATATCTTACCATGAAACATAGAAATGAGATGCGATATCGCGTTTTAAAAAGCATTAGAAATGTATTGCTACGATACGTAGATATCTGCAAACGCTATTTCCTTGCAAGGAAGTGTCGCATTTACATTCATTTGAATCGTATACGAGGAATGCATAACACTTCGCAATGAATATTATATCTTATCATGAAACATAGATATGAGATGCAATATCTCGTTTTAAGAAGCATTTGAACTCTATTGCTACGATACCTAGACATCTGCAGATGCTATTTCCTAGCAAAGAAGTGACGCATTTACATTCATTTGAAGTGTAGACGAGGAATACATGACACTTCGCAAATCATATTATATCTTACCATGAAACATAGAAATGAGATGCGGTATTACGTTTTAAGAATCATAAGAACTCTATTGCTACGATGCGTAGACATCTGCAAACGCTATTTCCTTGCAAGGAAGTGTCGCATTTACATTCATTTGAATCGTATACGAGGAATGCATAACACTTCGCAAATCATATTATATCTTACCATGAAACATAGAAATGAGATGCGGTATTGCGTTTTAAGAATCATAAGAACTCTATTGCTACGATGCGTAGACATCTGCAAACGCTATTTCCTTGCAAGGAAGTGTTGCATTTACATTCATTTGAATCGTATACGTTGAATACATAACACTTCGCAAATCATATTATATCTTACCATGAAACATAGAAATGAGATGCGATATCGCGTTTTAAGAAGCATTAGAAATCTATTGCTACGATACGTAGACATCTGCAAACGCTATTTCTTTGCAAGGAAGTGTCGCATTTACATTCATTTGAAGTGTAGACGAGGAATACAAAACACTTCGCAAATCATATTATATCTTACCATGAAACAAAGAAATGAGATGCGATATCGCGTTTTAAGAAGCATTTGAACTCTATTGCTACGATACCTAGACATCTGCAGACGCTATTTCCTAGCAAAGAAGTGTCGCATTTACATTCATTTGAAGTGTAGACGAGGAATGCATAACACTTCGCAATGAATATTATATCTTACCATGAAACATAGATATGAGATGCAATATCTCGTTTTAAGAAGCATTTGAACTCTATTGCTACGATACCTAGACATCTGCAGACGCTATTTCCTAGCAAAGAAGTGTCGCATTTACATTCATTTGAAGTGTAGACGAGGAATACATAACACTTCGCAAATCATATTATACCTTACCATGAAACATAGAAATGAGATGCGATATCGCGTTTTAAGAAGCATTAGAAATGTATTGCTACGATACGTAGATATCTGCAAACGCTATTTCCTTGCTAGGAAGTGTCGCATTTACATTCGTTTGAAGTGTAGACGAGGAATACATGACACTTCGCAAATCATATTATATCTTACCATGAAACATAGAAATGAGATGCGATATCGCGTTTTAAGAAGCATTAGAAATGTATTGCTACGATACGTAGATATCTGCAAACGCTATTTCCTTGCTAGGAAGTGTCGCATTTACATTCATTTGAAGTGTAGACGAGGAATACATGACACTCCGCAAATCATATTATATCTTACCATGAAACATAGAAATGAGATGCGATATCGCGTTTTAAGAAGCATTAGAAATGTATTGCTACGATACGTAGATATCTGCAAACGCTATTTCCTTGCAAGGAAGTGTCGCATTTACATTCATTTGAATCGTATACGAGGAATGCATAACACTTCGCAATGAATATTATATCTTATCATGAAACATAGATATGAGATGCAATATCTCGTTTTAAGAAGCATTTGAACTCTATTGCTACGATACCTAGACATCTGCAGATGCTATTTCCTAGTAAAGAAGTAACGCATTTACATTCATTTGAAGTGTAGACGAGGAATACATGACACTTCGCAATTCATATTATATCTTACCATGAAACATAGAAATGAGATGCGGTATTACGTTTTAAGAATCATAAGAACTCTATTGCTACGATGCGTAGACATCTGCAAACGCTATTTCCTTGCAAGGAAGTGTCGCATTTACATTCATTTGAATCGTATACGAGGAATGCATAACACTTCGCAAATCATATTATATCTTACCATGAAACATAGAAATGAGATGCGGTATTGCGTTTTAAGAATCATAAGAACTCTATTGCTACGATGCGTAGACATCTGCAAACGCTATTTCCTTGCAAGGAAGTGTTGCATTTACATTCATTTGAATCGTATACGTTGAATACATAACACTTCGCAAATCATATTATATCTTACCATGAAACATAGAAATGAGATGCGATATCGCGTTTTAAGAAGCATTAGAAATCTATTGCTACGATACGTAGACATCTGCAAACGCTATTTCTTTGCAAGGAAGTGTCGCATTTACATTCATTTGAAGTGTAGACGAGGAATACAAAACACTTCGCAAATCATATTATATCTTACCATGAAACAAAGAAATGAGATGCGATATCGCGTTTTAAGAAGCATTTGAACTCTATTGCTACGATACCTAGACATCTGCAGACGCTATTTCCTAGCAAAGAAGTGTCGCATTTACATTCATTTGAAGTGTAGACGAGGAATGCATAACACTTCGCAATGAATATTATATCTTATCATGAAACATAGATATGAGATGCAATATCTCGTTTTAAGAAGCATTTGAACACTATTGCTTCGATACGTAGACATCTGCAAACGCTATTTAATTGCAAGGAAGTATCGCATTTACATTCGTTTGAAGTGTAGACGAGGAATACATGACACTTCGCAAATCATATTATATCTTACCATGAAACATAGAAATGAGATGCGATATCGCGTTTTAAGAAGCATTAGAAATGTATTGCTACGATACGTAGATATCTGCAAACGCTATTTCCTTGCTAGGAAGTGTCGCATTTACATTCATTTGAAGTGTAGACGAGGAATACATGACACTTCGCAAATCATATTATATCTTACCATGAAACATAGAAATGAGATGCGATATCGCGTTTTAAGAAGCATTAGATATCTATTGCTACGATACGTAGACATCTGCAAACACTATTTCTTTGCAAGGAAGTGTCGCATTTACATTCATTTGAAGTGTAGACGAAGAATGCATAACACTTCGCAATGAATATTATATCTTACCATGAAACATAGATATGAGATGCAATATCTCGTTTTAAGAAGCATTTGAACTCTATTGCTACGATACCTAGACATCTGCAGACGCTATTTCCTAGCAAAGAAGTGTCGCATTTACATTCATTTGAAGTGTAGACGAGGAATACATAACACTTCGCAAATCATATTATACCTTACCATGAAACATAGAAATGAGATGCGATATCGCGTTTTAAGAAGCATTAGAAATGTATTGCTACGATACGTAGATATCTGCAAACGCTATTTCCTTGCTAGGAAGTGTCGCATTTACATTCGTTTGAAGTGTAGACGAGGAATACATGACACTTCGCAAATCATATTATATCTTACCATGAAACATAGAAATGAGATGCGATATCGCGTTTTAAGAAGCATTAGAAATGTATTGCTACGATACGTAGATATCTGCAAACGCTATTTCCTTGCTAGGAAGTGTCGCATTTACATTCATTTGAAGTGTAGACGAGGAATACATGACACTCCGCAAATCATATTATATCTTACCATGAAACATAGAAATGAGATGCGATATCGCGTTTTAAGAAGCATTAGAAATGTATTGCTACGATACGTAGATATCTGCAAACGCTATTTCCTTGCAAGGAAGTGTCGCATTTACATTCATTTGAATCGTATACGAGGAATGCATAACACTTCGCAATGAATATTATATCTTATCATGAAACATAGATATGAGATGCAATATCTCGTTTTAAGAAGCATTTGAACTCTATTGCTACGATACCTAGACATCTGCAGATGCTATTTCCTAGTAAAGAAGTAACGCACTTACATTCATTTGAAGTGTAGACGAGGAATACATGACACTTCGCAATTCATATTATATCTTACCATGAAACATAGAAATGAGATGCGGTATTACGTTTTAAGAATCATAAGAACTCTATTGCTACGATGCGTAGACATCTGCAAACGCTATTTCCTTGCAAGGAAGTGTCGCATTTACATTCATTTGAATCGTATACGAGGAATGCATAACACTTCGCAAATCATATTATATCTTACCATGAAACATAGAAATGAGATGCGGTATTGCGTTTTAAGAATCATAAGAACTCTATTGCTACGATGCGTAGACATCTGCAAACGCTATTTCCTTGCAAGGAAGTGTCGCATTTACATTCATTTGAATCGTATACGTTGAATACATAACACTTCGCAAATCATATTATATCTTACCATGAAACATAGAAATGAGATGCGATATCGCGTTTTAAGAAGCATTAGAAATCTATTGCTACGATACGTAGACATCTGCAAACGCTATTTCTTTGCAAGGAAGTGTCGCATTTACATTCATTTGAAGTGTAGACGAGGAATACAAAACACTTCGCAAATCATATTATATCTTACCATGAAACAAAGAAATGAGATGCGATATTGCGTTTTAAGAAGCATTTGAACTCTATTGCTACGATACCTAGACATCTGCAGACGCTATTTCCTAGCAAAGAAGTGTCGCATTTACATTCATTTGAAGTGTAGACGAGGAATGCATAACACTTCGCAATGAATATTATATCTTATCATGAAACATAGATATGAGATGCAATATCTCGTTTTAAGAAGCATTTGAACACTATTGCTTCGATACGTAGACATCTGCAAACGCTATTTAATTGCAAGGAAGTATCGCATTTACATTCGTTTGAAGTGTAGACGAGGAATACATGACACTTCGCAAATCATATTATATCTTACCATGAAACATAGAAATGAGATGCGATATCGCGTTTTAAGAAGCATTAGAAATGTATTGCTACGATACGTAGATATCTGCAAACGCTATTTCCTTGCTAGGAAGTGTCGCATTTACATTCATTTGAAGTGTAGACGAGGAATACATGACACTTCGCAAATCATATTATATCTTACCATGAAACATAGAAATGAGATGCGATATCGCGTTTTAAGAAGCATTAGATATCTATTGCTACGATACGTAGACATCTGCAAACACTATTTCTTTGCAAGGAAGTGTCGCATTTACATTCATTTGAAGTGTAGACGAGGAATACATAACACTTCGCAAATCATATTATATCTTACCATGAAACATAGAAATGAGATGCGATATCGCGTTTTAAGAAGCATTAGAACTCTATCGCTACGATACCTAGACATCTGCAGACGCTATTTCCTAGCAAATAAGTGTCGCATTTACATTCATTTGAAGTGTAGACGAGGAATGCATAACACTTCGCAATGAATATTATATCTTATCATGAAACATAGATATGAGATGCAATATCTCGTTTTAAGAAGCATTTGAACACTATTGCTTCGATACGTAGACATCTGCAAACGCTATTTAATTGCAAGGAAGTATCGCATTTACATTCGTTTGAAGTGTAGACGAGGAATACATGACACTTCGCAAATCATAATATATCTTATCAGGAAACATAGATATGAGATGCAATATCTAGTTTTAAGAAGCATTTGAACTCTATTACTACGATACTTAGACATCTGCAAACGCTATTTCCTGGCAAGGAAGTGTCGCATTTACATTCATTTGAATCGTATACGAGGAATGCATAACACTTCGCAAATCATATTATATCTTACCATGAAACATAGAAATGAGATGCGGTATTGCGTTTTAAGAATCATAAGAACTCTATTGCTACGATGACTAGACATCTGCAAACGCTATTTCCTTGCAAGGAAGTGTCGCATTTACATTCATTTGAATCGTATACGAGGAATACATAACACTTCGCAAATCATATTATATCTTACCATGAAACATAGAAATGAGATGCGTTATCGCGTTTTAAGAAGCATTAGAAATCTATTGCTACGATACGTAGACATCTGCAAACGCTATTTCTTTGCAAGGAAGTGTCGCATTTACATTCATTTGAAGTGTAGACGAGGAATACATGACACTTCGCAAATCATATAATATCTTACCATGAAACATAGAAATGAGATGCGATATTGCGTTTTAAGTAGCATTAGTAATCTATTGCTACGATACGTAGACATCTGCAAACGCTATTTCTTTGCAAGGAAGTGTCGCATTTACATTCATTTGAAGTGCAGACGAGGAATACATAGCACTTCGCAAATCATATTATATCTTACCATGAAACATTGAAATGAGATGCGATATCGCGTTTTAAGAAGCATTAGAAACCTATTGCTACGATGCGTAGAAATCTGCAAACGCTATTTCCTTGCATGGAAGTGTCGCATTTACATTCATTTGAATCGTATACGAGGAATGCATAACACTTCGCAATGAATATTATATCTTATCATGAAACATAGATATGAGATGCAATATCTCGTTTTAAGAAGTATTTGAACTCTATTGCTACGATACCTAGACATCTGCAGATGCTATTTCCTAGCAAAGAAGTGACGCATTTACATTCATTTGAAGTGTAGACGAGGAATACATGACACTTCGCAAATCATATTATATCTTACCATGAAACATAGAAATGAGATGCGGTATTACGTTTTAAGAATCATAAGAACTCTATTGCTACGATGCGTAGACATCTGCAAACGCTATTTCCTTGCAAGGAAGTGTCGCATTTACATTCATTTGAATCGTATACGAGGAATGCATAACACTTCGCAAATCATATTATATCTTACCATGAAACATTGAAATGAGATGCGATATCGCGTTTTAAGAAGAGTTAGAACTCTATTGCTACGATACGTAGACATCTGCAGACGCTATTTCCTTGCAAGGAAGTGTCGCATTTACATTCATTTGAAGTGTAGACGAGGAATACATGACACGTCGCAAATCATATTATATCTTACCATAAACCATAGAAATGAGATGCGATATCGCGTTTTAAGAATCATAAGAACTCTGTTACTACGATACCTAGACATCTGCAAACGCTATTTTCTAGCGAGGAAGTGTCGCATTCACATTCATTTGAAGTGTAGACGAGGAATACATGACACTTCGCAAATCATATTATATCTTACCATGAAACATAGAAATGAGATGCGATATGGCGTTTTAAGAAGCATTAGAAATCTATTGCTACGATAGGTAGACATTTGCAAACGCTATTTCCTTGCAAGGAAGTGTCGCATTTACATTCATTTGAATCGTATACGAGGAATACATAACACTTCGCAAATCATATTATATCTTACCATGAAACATAGAAATGAGATGCGTTATCGCGTTTTAAGAAGCATTAGAAATCTATTGCTACGATACGTAGACATCTGCAAACGCTATTTCTTTGCAAGGAAGTGTCGCATTTACATTCATTTGAAGTGTAGACGAGGAATACATGACACTTCGCAAATCATATAATATCTTACCATGAAACATAGAAATGAGATGCGATATTGCGTTTTAAGTAGCATTAGTAATCTATTGCTACGATACGTAGACATCTGCAAACGCTATTTCTTTGCAAGGAAGTGTCGCATTTACATTCATTTGAAGTGCAGACGAGGAATACATAGCACTTCGCAAATCATATTATATCTTACCATGAAACATTGAAATGAGATGCGATATCGCGTTTTAAGAAGCATTAGAAACCTATTGCTACGATGCGTAGAAATCTGCAAACGCTATTTCCTTGCATGGAAGTGTCGCATTTACATTCATTTGAATCGTATACGAGGAATGCATAACACTTCGCAATGAATATTATATCTTATCATGAAACATAGATATGAGATGCAATATCTCGTTTTAAGAAGTATTTGAACTCTATTGCTACGATACCTAGACATCTGCAGATGCTATTTCCTAGCAAAGAAGTGACGCATTTACATTCATTTGAAGTGTAGACGAGGAATACATGACACTTCGCAAATCATATTATATCTTACCATGAAACATAGAAATGAGATGCGGTATTACGTTTTAAGAATCATAAGAACTCTATTGCTACGATGCGTAGACATCTGCAAACGCTATTTCCTTGCAAGGAAGTGTCGCATTTACATTCATTTGAATCGTATACGAGGAATGCATAACACTTCGCAAATCATATTATATCTTACCATGAAACATTGAAATGAGATGCGATATCGCGTTTTAAGAAGAGTTAGAACTCTATTGCTACGATACGTAGACATCTGCAGACGCTATTTCCTTGCAAGGAAGTGTCGCATTTACATTCATTTGAAGTGTAGACGAGGAATACATGACACGTCGCAAATCATATTATATCTTACCATAAACCATAGAAATGAGATGCGATATCGCGTTTTAAGAATCATAAGAACTCTGTTACTACGATACCTAGACATCTGCAAACGCTATTTTCTAGCGAGGAAGTGTCGCATTCACATTCATTTGAAGTGTAGACGAGGAATACATGACACTTCGCAAATCATATTATATCTTACCATGAAACATAGAAATGAGATGCGATATGGCGTTTTAAGAAGCATTAGAAATCTATTGCTACGATAGGTAGACATTTGCAAACGCTATTTCCTTGCAAGGAAGTGTCGCTTTTACATTCATAAGAAGTGTAGACGAGGAATACATAACACTTCGCAAATCATATTATATCTTACCATGAAACATAGAAATGAGATGCGATATCGCGTTTTAAGAAGAGTTAGAACTCTATTGCTACGATACGAAGACATCTGCAGACGCTATTTCCTTGCAAGGAAGTGTCGCATTTACATTCATTTGAAGTGTAGACGAGGAATACATGACACTTCGCAAATCATATTATATCTTACCATGAAACATAGAAATGAGATGCGATATCGAGTTTTAAGAAGCATTAGATATCTATTGCTACGATACGTAGACATCTGCAGACGCTATTTCCTTGCAAGGAAGTGTCGCATTTACATTCATTTGAAGTGTAGACGAGGAATACATGACACTTCGCAAATCATATTATATCTTACCATAAACCATAGAAATGAGATGCGATATCGCGTTTTAAGAATCATAAGAACTCTATTACTACTATACCTAGACATCTGCAAACGCTATTTTCTAGCTAGGAAGTGTCGCATTCACATTCATTTGAAGTGTAGACGAGGAATACATGACACTTCGCAAATCATATTATATCTTACCATGAAACATAGAAATGAGATGCGATATCGCGTTTTAAGAAGCATTAGAAATGTATTGCTACGATACGTAGATATCTGCAAACGCTATTTCCTTGCTAGGAAGTGTCGCATTTACATTCATTTGAAGTGTAGACGAGGAATACATGACACTTCGCAAATCATATTATATCTTACCATGAAACATAGAAATGAGATGCGATATCGCGTTTTAAGAAGCATTAGATATCTATTGCTACGATACGTAGACATCTGCAAACACTATTTCTTTGCAAGGAAGTGTCGCATTTACATTCATTTGAAGTGTAGACGAGGAATACATAACACTTCGCAAATCATATTATATCTTACCATGAAACATAGAAATGAGATGCGATATCGCGTTTTAAGAAGCATTAGAACTCTATCGCTACGATACCTAGACATCTGCAGACGCTATTTCCTAGCAAGGAAGTGTCGCATTTACATTCATTTGAATTGCAGACGAGGAATACATAACACTTCGCAAATCATATTATATCTTACCATGAAACATAGAAATGAGATACGATATCACGTTTTAAGAATCATAAGAACACTATTGCTACGATACGTAGACATCTGCAAACGCTATTTCCTAGCGAGGAAGTGTCGCATTCACATTCATTTGAAGTGTAGACGAGGAATACATGACACTTCGCAAATCATATTATATCTTACCATGAAACATAGAAATGAGATGCGTTATCGCGTTTTAAGAAGCATTAGAAATCTATGGCTACGATACGTAGACATCTGCAAACGCTATTTCTTTGCAAGGAAGTGTCGCATTTACATTCATTTGAAGTGTAGACGAGGAATACATGACGCTTCGCAAATCATATAATAACTTACCATGAAACATAGAAATGAGATGCGATATCGCGTTTTAAGTAGCATTAGTAATCTATTGCTACGATACGTAGATATCTGCAAACGCTATTTCTTTGCAAGGAAGTGTCGCATTTACATTCATTTGAAGTGCAGACGAGGAATACATAGCACTTCGCAAATCATATTATATCTTACCATGAAACATTGAAATGAGATGCGATATCGCGTTTTAAGAAGAGTTAGAACTCTATTGCTACGATACGTAGACATCTGCAGACGCTATTTCCTTGCAAGGAAGTGTCGCATTTACATTCATTTGAATCGTGTACGAGGAATACATAACACTTCGCAAATCATATTATATCTTACCATGAAACATAGAAATGAGATGCGTTATCGCGTTTTAAGAAGCATTAGAAATCTATTGCTACGATACGTAGACATCTGCAAACGCTATTTCTTTGCAAGGAAGTGTCGCATTTACATTCATTTGAAGTGCAGACGAGGAATACATAGCACTTCGCAAATCATATTATATCTTACCATGAAACATTGAAATGAGATGCGATATCGCGTTTTAAGAAGAGTTAGAACTCTATTGCTACGATACGTAGACATCTGCAGACGCTATTTCCTTGCAAGGAAGTATCGCATTTACATTCATTTGAAGTGTAGACGAGGAATACACGACACTTCGCAAATCATATTATATCTTACCATAAACCATAGAAATGAGATGCGATATCGCGTTTTAAGAATCATAAGAACTCTATTACTACGATACCTAGACATCTGCAAACGCTATTTTCTAGCAAGGAAGTGTCGCTTTTACATTCATATGAAGTGTAGACGAGGAATACATAACACTTCGCAAATCATATTATATCTTACCATGAAACATAGAAATGAGATGCGATATCGCGTTTTAAGAAGAGTTAGAACTCTATTGCTACGATACGTAGACATCTGCAAACACTATTTCTTTGCAAGGAAGTGTCGCATTTACATTCATTTGAAGTGTAGACGAGGAATACATAACACTTCGCACATCATATTATATCTTACCATGAAACATAGAAATGAGATGCGATATCGCGTTTTAAGAAGCATTAGATATCTATTGCTACGATACGTAGACATCTGCAAACACTACTTCTTTGCAAGGAAGTGTCGGATTTACATTCATTTGAAGTGTAGACGAGGAATACATGACACTTCGCAAATCATATTATATCTTACCATGAAACATAGAAATGAGATGCGTTATCGCGTTTTAAGAAGCATTAGAAATCTATTGCTACGATACGTAGACATCTGCAAACGCTATTTCTTTGCAAGGAAGTGTCGCATTTACATTCATTTGAAGTGTAGACGAGGAATACATGACACTTCGAAAATCATATTATATCTTACCATGAAACATAGAAATGAGATGCGATATCGCGTTTTAAGTAGCATTAGTAATCTATTGCTACGATACGTAGACATCTGCAAACGCTATTTCTTTGCAAGGAAGTGTCGCATTTACATTCACTTGAAGTGCAGACGAGGAATACATAGCACTTCGCAAATCATATTATATCTTACCATGAAACATTGAAATGAGATGCGATATCGCGTTTTAAGAAGAGCTAGAACTCTATTGCTACGATACGTAGACATCTGCAGACGCTATTTCCTTGCAAGGAGGTGTCGCATTTACATTCATTTGAATCGTGTACGAGGAATACATAACACTTCGCAAATCATATTATATCTTACCATGAAACATAGAAATGAGATGCGTTATCGCGTTTTAAGAAGCATTAGAAATCTATTGCTACGATACGTAGATATCTGCAAACGCTATTTCTTTGCAAGGAAGTGTCGCATTTACATTCATTTGAAGTGCAGACGAGGAATACATAGCACTTCGCAAATCATATTATATCTTACCATGAAACATTGAAATGAGATGCGATATCGCGTTTTAAGAAGAGTTAGAACTCTATTGCTACGATACGTAGACATCTGCAAACGCTATTTCCTAGCGAGGAAGTGTCGCATTCACATTCTTTTGGATCGTAGACGAGGAATACATAACACTTCACAAATCATATTATATCTTACCATGAAACATAGAAATGAGTTGCGATATCGCGTTTTAAGAATCATAAGAACTCTATTGCTACGATAGGTAGACATTTGCAAACGCTATTTCCTTGCAAGGAAGTGTCGCTTTTACATTCATATGAAGTGTAGACGAGGAATACATAACACTTCGCAAATCATATTATATATTACCATAAACCATAGAAATGAGGTGCGATATCGTGTTTTAAGTATCATAAGAACTCTATTACTACGATACCTAAACATCTGCAAACGCTATTTCCTAGCGAGGAAGTGTCGCATTCACATTCATTTGAAGTGTAGACGAGGAATACATAACACTTCGCAAATCATATTATATATTACCATAAACCACAGAAATGAGATGCGATATCGTGTTTTAAGTATCATAAGAACTCTATTACTACGATACCTAGACATCTGCAAACGCTATTTCCTAGCGAGGAAGTGTCGCATTCACATTCATTTGAAGTGTAGACGAGGAATACATGACACTTCGCAAGTCATATTATATCTTACCATGAAACATAGAAATGAGATGCGATATCGCGTTTTAAGAAGCATTAGATATCTATTGCTACGATACGTAGACATCTGCAAACACTATTTCTTTGCAAGGAAGTGTCGCATTTACATTCATTTGAAGTGTAGACGAGGAATACATGACACTTCGCAAGTCATATTATATCTTACCATGAAACATAGAAATGAGATGCGATATCGCGTTTTAAGAAGCATTAGATATCTATTGCTACGATACGTAGACATCTGCAAACACTATTTCTTTGCAAGGAAGTGTCGCATTTACATTCATTTGAATTGTAGACGAGGAATACATAACACTTCGCAAATCATATTATATCTTACCATGAAACATAGGAATGAGATGCGATATCGCGTTTTAAGAAGCATTAGAACTCTATCGCTACGATACCTAGACATCTGCAGACGCTATTTCCTAGCAAGGAAGTGTCGCATTTACATTCATTTGAATTGTAGACGAGGAATACATAACACTTCGCAAATCATATTATATCTTACCATGAAACATAGAAATGAGATACGATATCGCGTTTTAAGAATCATAAGAACACTATTGCTACGATACGTAGACATCTGCAAACGCTATTTCCTAGCGAGGAAGTGTCGCATTCACATTCATTTGGATCGTAGACGAGGAATACATAACACTTCGCAAATCATATTATATCTTACCATGAAACATAGAAATGAGTTGCGATATCGCGTTTTAAGAATCATAAGAACTCTATTGCTACGATAGGTAGACATTTGCAAACGCTATTTCCTTGCAAGGAAGTGTCGCATTTACATTCAATTGAAGTGTAGACGAGGAATACATAACACTTCGCAAATCATATTATATCTTACCATGAAACATAGAAAAGAGATGCGATATCGCGTTTTAAGGAGCATTAGAACTCTATCGCTACGATACCTAGACATCTGCAGACGCTATTTCCTAGCAAGGAAGTGTCGCATTTACATTCATTTGAAGTGTAGACGGGGAATACATGACACTTCGCAAATCATATTATATCTTACCATGAAACATAGAAATGAGATGCGATATCGCGTTTTAAGAAGCATTAGAAATCTATTGCTACGATACGTAGACATCTGCAAACGCTATTTCCATGCTAGGAAGTGTCGCATTTACATTCATTTGAAGTGTAGACGAGGAATACATGACACTTCGCAAATCATATTATATCTTACCATGAAACATAGAAATGAGATGCGATTTCGCGTTTTAAGAATCATCAGAACTCTATTGCTACGATAGGTAGACATTTGCAAACGCTATTTCCTTGCAAGGAAGTGTCGCTTTTACATTCATATGAAGTGTAGACGAGGAATACATAACACTTCGCAAATCATATTATATCTTACCATGAAACATAGAAATGAGATGCGATATCGCGTTTTAAGAAGCATTAGATATCTATTGCTACGATACGTAGACATCTGCAAACACTATTTCTTTGCAAGGAAGTGTCGCTTTTACATTCATATGAAGTGTAGACGAGGAATACATGACACTTCGCAAATTATATTATATATTACCATAAACCATAGAAATGAGATGCGATATCGTGTTTTAAGTATCATAAGAACTCTATTACTACGATACCTAGACATCTGCAAACGCTATTTCCTAGCGAGGAAGTGTCGCATTCACATTCATTTGAAGTGTAGACGAGGATTACATAACACTTCGCAAATCATATTATATCTTACCATGAAACATAGAAATGAGATGCGATATCGCGTTTTAAGAAGCATTAGAACTCTATCGCTACGATACCTAGACATCTGCAAACGCTATTTCCTTGCAAGGAAGTGTCGCATTTACAATCATTTGAATCGTATACGAGGAATGCATAACACTTCGCAATGAATATTATATCTTATCATGAAACATAGACATGAGATGCAATATCTCGTTTTAAGAAGCATTTTAAATCTTTTGCTACGATACCTAGACATCTGCAAACGCTATTTCCCAGCAAGGAAGTGTCACATTTACATTCATTTGAAGTGTAGACGAGGAATACATGACACTTCGCAAATCATATAATATCTTACCATGAAACATAGAAATGAGATGCGATATCGCGTTTTAAGAATCATAAGAACTCTATTGCTACGATAGGTAGACATTTGCAAACGCTATTTCCTTGCAAGGAAGTGTCGCTTTTACATTCATATGAAGTGTAGACGAGGATTACATAACACTTCGCAGATCATATTATATCTTACCATGAAACATAGAAATGAGATGCGATATCGCGTTTTAAGAAGAGTTAGAACTCTATTGCTACGATACGTAGACATCTGCAGACGCTATTTCCTTGCAAGGAAGTGTCGCATTTACATTCATTTGAAGTGTAGACGAGGAATACATGACACTTCGCAAATCATATTATATCTTACCATAAACCATAGAAATGAGATGCGATATCGTGTTTTAAGAATCATAAGAACTCTATTACTACGATACCTAGACATCTCCAAACGCTATTTTCTAGCGAGGAAGTGTCGCATTCACATTCATTTGAAGTGTAGACGAGGAATACATGACACTTCGCAAATCATATTATATCTTACCATGGAACATAGAAATGAGATGCGATATCGCGTTTTAAGAAGCATTAGAAATCTATTGCTACGATACGTAGACATCTGCAAACGCTATTTCCATGCTAGGAAGTGTCGCATTTACATTCATTTGAAGTGTAGACGAGGAATACATGACACTTCGCAAATCATATTATATCTCACCATGAAACATAGGAATGAGATGCGATATCGCGTTTTAAGAAGCATTAGAAAGCTAATGCTACGATACGTAGACATCTGCAAACGCTATTTCCTAGCGAAGAAGTATCGCATTCACATTCATTTGATGTGTAGACGAGGAATACATAACACTTCGCAAATCATGTTATATCTTACCATGAAACATAGAAATGAGATGCGATATCGCGTTTTAAGAATCATAAGAACACTATTGCTACGATACGTAGACATCTGCAAACGCTATTTCCTAGCGAGGAAGTGTCGCATTCACATTCATTTGAATCGTAGACGAGGAATACATAACACTTCGCAAATCATTTTATATCTTACCATGAAACATAGAAATGAGTTGCGATATCGCGTTTTAAGAATCATGAGAACTCTATTGCTACGATAGGTAGACATTTGCAAACGCTATTTCCTTGCAAGGAAGTGTCGCTTTTACATTCATATGATGTGTAGACGAGGAATACATAACACTTCGCAAATCATATTATATATTACCATAAACCATAGAAATGAGATGCGATATCGTGTTTTAAGTATCATAAGAACTCTATTACTACGATACCTAGACATCTGCAAACGCTATTTCCTAGCGAGGAAGTGTCGCATTCACATTCATTTGAAGTGTAGACGAGGAATACATAACACTTCGCAAATCATATTATATCTTACCATGAAACATAGAAATGAGATGCGATATCGCGTTTTAAGAATCATAAGAATTCTATTGCTACGATACGTAGACAACTGCTAACGCTATTTCCTTGCAAGGAAGTGTCGCATTTACAATCATTTGAATCGTATACGAGGAATGCATAACACTTCGCAAATCATATAATATCTTACCATGAAACATAGAAATGAGATGCGATATCGCGTTTTAAGAATCATAAGAACTCTATTGCTACGAAAGGTAGACATTTGCAAACGCTATTTCCTTGCAAGGAAGTGTCGCATTTACATTCATTTGAAGTGTAGACGAGGAATACATGACACTTCGCAAATCATATAATATCTTACCATGAAACATAGAAATGAGATGCGATATCGCGTTTTAAGTAGCATTAGTAATCTATTGCTACGATACGTAGACATCTGCAAACGCAATTTCCTTGCTAGGAAGTGTCGCATTTACATTCATTTGAAGTGTAGACGAGGAATACATGACACTTCGCAAATCATATTATATCTTACCATGAAACATAGAAATGAGATGCGATATCGCGTTTTAAGAATCATAAGAACTCTATTGCTACGATAGGTAGACATTTGCAAACGCTATTTCCTTGCAAGGAAGTGTCGCTTTTACATTCATATGAAGTGTAGACGAGGAATACATAACACTTCGCAAATCATATTATATCTTACCATGAAACATAGAAATGAGATGCGATATCGCGTTTTAAGAAGAGTTAGAACTCTATTGCTACGATACGTAGACACCTGCAGACGCTATTTCCTTGCAAGGAAGTGTCGCATTTACATTCATTTGAAGTGTAGACGAGGAATACATGACACTTCGCAAATCATATTATATCTTACCATAAACCATAGAAATGAGATGCGATATCGCGTTTTAAGAATCATAAGAACTCTATTACTACGATACCTAGACATCTGCAAACGCTATTTTCTAGCGAGGAAGTGTCGCATTCACATTCATTTGAAGTGTAGACGAGGAATACATGACACTTCGCAAATCATATTATATCTTACCATGAAACATAGAAATGAGATGCGATATCGCGTTTTAAGAAGCATTAGAAATCTATTGCTACGATACGTAGATATCTGCAAACTCTATTTCCTTTGCTAGGAAGTGTCGCATTTACATTCATTTGAAGTGTAGACGAGGAATACATGACACTTCGCAAATCATATTATATCTTACCATGAAACATAGAAATGAGATGCGATATCGCGTTTTAAGAAGCACTAGATATCTATTGCTACGATACGTAGACATCTGCAAACACTATTTCTTTGCAAGGAAGTGTCGCATTTACATTCATTTGAAGTGTAGACAAGGAATACATAACACTTCGCAAATCATATTATATCTTACCATGAAACATAGAAATGAGATACGATATCACGTTTTAAGAATCATAAGAACACTATTGCTACGATACGTAGACATCTGCAAACGCTATTTCCTAGCGAGGAAGTGTCGCATTCACATTCATTTGAAGTGTAGACGAGGAATACATGACACTTCGCAAATCATATTATATCTTACCATGAAACATAGAAATGAGATGCGTTATCGCGTTTTAAGAAGCATTAGAAATCTATTGCTACGATACGTAGACATCTGCAAACGCTATTTCTTTGCAAGGAAGTGTCGCATTTACATTCATTTGAAGTGTAGACGAGGAATACATGACACTTCGCAAATCATATAATATCTTACCATGAAACATAGAAATGAGATGCGATATCGCGTTTTAAGTGGCATTAGTAATCTATTGCTACGATACGTAGACATCTGCAAACGCTATTTCTTTGCAAGGAAGTGTCGCATTTACATTCATTTGAAGTGCAGACGAGGAATACATAGCACTTCGCAAATCATATTATATCTTACCATGAAACATTGAAATGAGATGCGATATCGCGTTTTAAGAAGAGTTAGAACTCTATTTCTACGATACGTAGACATCTGCAGACGATATTTCCTTGCAAGGAAGTGTCGCATTTACATTCATTTGAATCGTGTACGAGGAATACATAACACTTCGCAAATCATATTATATCTTACCATGAAACATAGAAATGAGATGCGTTATCGCGTTTTAAGAAGCATTAGAAATCTATTGCTGCGATACGTAGACATCTGCAAACGCTATTTCTTTGCAAGGAAGTGTCGCATTTACATTCATTTGAAGTGCAGACGAGGAATACATAGCACTTCGCAAATCATATTATATCTTACCATGAAACATTGAAATGAGATGCGATATCGCGTTTTAAGAAGAGTTAAAACTCTATTGCTACGATACGTAGACATCTGCAGACGCTATTTCCTTGCAAGGAAGTGTCGCATTTACATTCATTTGAAGTGTAGACGAGGAATACATGACACTTCGCAAATCATATTATATCTTACCATGAAACATAGAAATGAGATGCGATATCGCGTTTTAAGAATCATCAGAACTCTATTGCTTCGATAGGTAGACATTTGCAAACGCTATTTCCTTGCAAGGAAGTGTCGCTTTTACATTCATATGAAGTGTAGACGAGGATTACATAACACTTCGCAGATCATATTATATCTTACCATGAAACATAGAAATGAGATGCGATATCGCGTTTTAAGAATCATAAGAACTCTATTGCTACGATACCTAGACATCTCCAAACGCTATTTTCTAGCGAGGAAGTGTCGCATTCACATTCATTTGAAGTGTAGACGAGGAATACATGACACTTCGCAAATCATATTATATCTTACCATGAAACATAGAAATGAGATGCGATATCGCGTTTTAAGAAGCATTAGAACTCTATCGCTACGATACCTAGACATCTGCAAACGCTATTTCCTTGCAAGGAAGTGTCGCATTTACAATCATTTGAATCGTATACGAGGAATGCATAACACTTCGCAATGAATATTATATCTTATCATGAAACATAGATATGAGATGCAATATCTCGTTTTAAGAAGCATTTTAACTCTTTTGCTACGATACCTAGACATCTGCAAACGCTATTTCCCAGCAAGGAAGTGTCACATTTACATTCATTTGAAGTGTAGACGAGGAATACATGACACTTCGCAAATCATATAATATCTTACCATGAAACATAGAAATGAGTTGCGATATCGCGTTTTAAGAATCATAAGAACTCTATTGCTACGATAGGTAGACATTTGCAAACGCTATTTCCTTGCAAGGAAGTGTCGCATTTACATTCATTTGAAGTGTAGACGAGGAATACATAACACTTCGCAAATCATATTATATCTTACCATGAAACATAGAAAAGAGATGCGATATCGCGTTTTAAGAAGCATTAGAACTCTATCGCTACGATACCTAGACATCTGCAGACGCTATTTCCTAGCAAGGAAGTGTCGCATTTACATTCATTTGAAGTGTAGACGGGGAACACATGACACTTCGCAAATCATATTATATCTTACCATGAAACATAGAAATGAGATGCGATATCGCGTTTTAAGAAGCATTAGAAATCTATTGCTACGATACGTAGACATCTGCAAACGCTATTTCCTTGCTAGGAAGTGTCGCATTTACATTCATTTGAAGTGTAGACGAGGAATACATGACACTTCGCAAATCATATTATATCTTACCATGAAACATAGAAATGAGATGCGATTTCGCGTTTTAAGAATCATCAGATCTCTATTGCTACGATAGGTAGACATTTGCAAACGCTATTTCCTTGCAAGGAAGTGTCGCTTTTACATTCATATGAAGTGTAGACGAGGAATACATAACACTTCGCAAATCATATTATATCTTACCATGAAACATAGAAATGAGATGCGATATCGCGTTTTAAGAAGCATTAGATATCTATTGCTACGATACGTAGACATCTGCAAACACTATTTCTTTGCAAGGAAGTGTCGCTTTTACATTCATATGAAGTGTAGACGAGGAATACATGACACTTCGCAAATTATATTATATATTACCATAAACCATAGAAATGAGATGCGATATCGTGTTTTAAGTATCATGAGAACTCTATTACTACGATACCTAGACATCTGCAAACGCTATTTCCTAGCGAGGAAGTGTCGCATTCACATTCATTTGAAGTGTAGACGAGGAATACATAACACTACGCAAATCATATTATATCTTACCATGAAACATAGAAATGAGATGCGATATCGCGTTTTAAGAAGCATTAGAACTCTATCGCTACGATACCTAGACATCTGCAAACGCTATTTCCTTGCAAGGAAGTGTCGCATTTACAATCATTTGAATCGTATACGAGGAATGCATAACACTTCGCAATGAATATTATATCTTATCATGAAACATAGATATGAGATGCAATATCTCGTTTTAAGAAGCATTTTAACTCTTTTGCTACGATACCTAGACATCTGCAAACGCTATTTCCCAGCAAGGAAGTGTCACATTTACATTCATTTGAAGTGTAGACGAGGAATACATGACACTTCGCAAATCATATAATATCTTACCATGAAACATAGAAATGAGATGCGATATCGCGTTTTAAGAATCATAAGAACTCTATTGCTACGAAAGGTAGACATTTGCAAACGCTATTTCCTTGCAAGGAAGTGTCGCATTTACATTCATTTGAAGTGTAGACGAGGAATACATGACACTTCGCAAATCATATAATATCTTACCATGAAACATAGAAATGAGATGCGATATCGCGTTTTAAGTAGCATTAGTAATCTATTGCTACAATACGTAGACATCTGCAAACGCAATTTCCTTGCTAGGAAGTGTCGCATTTACATTCATTTGAAGTGTAGACGAGGAATACATGACACTTCGCAAATCATATTATATCTTACCATGAAACATAGAAATGAGATGCGATATCGCGTTTTAAGAATCATAAGAACTCTATTGCTACGATAGGTAGACATTTGCAAACGCTATTTCCTTGCAAGGAAGTGTCGCTTTTACATTCATATGAAGTGTAGACGAGGAATACATAACACTTCGCAAATCATATTATATCTTACCATGAAACATAGAAATGAGATGCGATATCGCGTTTTAAGAAGCATTAGATATCTATTGCTACGATACGTAGACATCTGCAAACACTATTTCTTTGCAAGGAAGTGTCGCATTTACATTCATTTGAAGCGTAGACGAGGAATACATAACACTTCGCAAATCATATTATATCTTACCATGAAACACAGAAGTGAGATACGATATCGCGTTTTAAGAATCATAAGAACACTATTGCTACGATACGTAGACATCTGCAAACGCTATTTCCTAGCGAGGAAGTGTCGCATTCACATTCATTTGAATCGTAGACGAGGAATACATAACACTTCACAAATCATATTATATCTTACCATGAAACATAGAAATGAGTTGCGATATCGCGTTTTAAGAATCATAAGAACTCTATTGCTACGATAGGTAGACATTTGCAAACGCTATTTCCTTGCAAGGAAGTGTCGCTTTAACATTCATATGAAGTGTAGACGAGGAATACAAAACACTTCGCAAATCATATTATATATTACCATAAACCATAGAAATGAGATGCGATATCGTGTTTTAAGTATCATAAGAACTCTATTACTACGATACCTAGACATCTGCAAACGCTATTTCCTTGCAAGGAAGTGTCGCATTTACAATCATTTGAATCGTATACGAGGAATGCATAACACTTCGCAATGAATATTATATCTTATCATGAAACATAGATATGAGATGCAATATCTCGTTTTAAGAAGCATTTTAACTCTTTTGCTACGATACCTAGACATCTGCAAACGCTATTTCCCAGCAAGGAAGTGTCACATTTACATTCATTTGAAGTGTAGACGAGGAATACATGACACTTCGCAAATCATATAATATCTTACCATGAAACATAGAAATGAGATGCGATATCGCGTTTTAAGAATCATAAGAACTCTATTGCTACGATAGGTAGACATTTGCAAACGCTATTTCCTCGCAAGGAAGTGTCGCTTTTACATTCATATGAAGTGTAGATGAGGAATACATAACACTTCGCAAATCATATTATATCTTATCATGAAACATAGAAATGAGATGCGATATCGCGTTTTAAGATGAGTTAGAACTCTATTGCTACGATACGTAGACATCTGCAAACACTATTTCTTTGCAAGGAAGTGTCGCATTTACATTCATTTGAAGTGTAGACGAGGAATACATAACACTTCGCACATCATATTATATCTTACCATGAAACATAGAAATGAGATGCGATGTCGCGTTTTAAGAAGCATTAGATATCTATTGCTACGATACGTAGACATCTGCAAACACTATTTCTTTGCAAGGAAGTGTCGCATTTACATTCATTTGAAGTGTAGACGAGGAATACATAACACTTCGCAAATCATATTATATCTTACCATGAAACATAGAAATGAGATACGATATCGCGTTTTAAGAATCACAAGAACACTATTGCTACGATACGTAGACATCTGCAAACGCTATTTCCTAGCGAGGAAGTGTCGCATTCACATTCATTTGAATCGTAGACGAGGAATACATAACACTTCACAAATCATATTATATCTTACCATGAAACATAGAAATGAGTTGCGATATCGCGTTTTAAGAATCATAAGAACTCTATTGCTACGATAGGTAGACATTTGCAAACGCTATTTCCTTGCAAGGAAGTGTCGCTTTAACATTCATATGAAGTGTAGACGAGGAATACATAACACTTCGCAAATCATATTATATCTTACCATGAAACATAGAAATGAGATGCGTTATCGCGTTTTAAGAAGCATTAGAAATCTATTGCTACGATACGTAGACATCTGCAAACGCTATTTCTTTGCAAGGAAGTGTCGCATTTACATTCATTTGAAGTGCAGACGAGGAATACATAGCACTTCGCAAATCATATTATATCTTACCATGAAACATTGAAATGAGATGCGATATCGCGTTTTAAGAAGAGTTAGAACTCTATTGCTACGATACGTAGACATCTGCAGACGCTATTTCCTTGCAAGGAAGTGTCGCATTTACATTCATTTGAAGTGTAGACGAGGAATACATGACACTTCGAAAATCATATTATATCTTACCATAAACCATAGAAATGAGATGCGACATCGCGTTTTAAGAATCATAAGAACTCTATTACTACGATACCTAGACATCTGCAAACGCTATTTTCTAGCGAGGAAGTGTCGCATTCACATTCATTTGAAGTGTAGACGAGGAATACATGACACTTCGCAAATCATATTATATCTTACCATGAAACATAGAAATGAGATGCGATATGGCGTTTTAAGAAGCATTAGAAATCTATTGCTACGATAGGTAGACATTTGCAAACGCTATTTCCTTGCAAGGAAGTGTCGCTTTTACATTCATATGAAGTGTAGACGAGGAATACATAACACTTCGCAAATCATATTATATCTTACCATGAAACATAGAAATGAGATGCGATATCGCGTTTTAAGAAGAGTTAGAACTCTATTGCTACGATACGTAGACATCTGCAAACACTATTTCTTTGCAAGGAAGTGTCGCATTTACATTCATTTGAAGTGTAGACGAGGAATACATAACACTTCGCACATCATATTATATCTTACCATGAAACATAGAAATGAGATGCGATATCGCGTTTTAAGAAGCATTAGATATCTATTGCTACGATACGTAGACATCTGCAAACACTATTTCTTTGCAAGGAAGTGTCGCATTTACATTCATTTGAAGTGTAGACGAGGAATACATAACACTTCGCAAATCATATTATATCTTACTATGAAACATAGAAATGAGATACGATGTCGCGTTTTAAGAATCATAAGAACACTATTGCTACGATACGTAGACATCTGCAAACGCTATTTCCTAGCGAGGAAGTGTCGCATTCACATTCATTTGAATCGTAGACGAGGAATACATAACACTTCACAAATCATATTATATCTTACCATGAAACATAGAAATGAGTTGCGATATCGCGTTTTAAGAATCATAAGAACTCTATTGCTACGATAGGTAGACATTTGCAAACGCTATTTCCTTGCAAGGAAGTGTCGCTTTAACATTCATATGAAGTGTAGACGAGGAATACATAACACTTCGCAAATCATATTATATATTACCATAAACCATAGAAATGAGATGCGATATCGTGTTTTAAGTATCATAAGAACTCTATTACTACGATACCTAGACATCTGCAAACGCTATTTCCTAGCGAGGAAGTGTCGCATTCACATTGATTTGAAGTGTAGACGAGGAATACATAACACTTCGCAAATCATATTATATCTTACCATGAAACATAGAAATGAGATGCGATATCGCGTTTTAAGAAGCATTAGAACTCTATCGCTACGATACCTAGACATCTGCAAACGCTATTTCCTTGCAAGGAAGTGTCGCATTTACAATCATTTGAATCGTATACGAGGAATGCATAACACTTCGCAATGAATATTATATCTTATCATGAAACATAGATATGAGATGCAATATCTCGTTTTAAGAAGCATTTTAACTCTTTTGCTACGATACCTAGACATCTGCAAACGCTATTTCCCAGCAAGGAAGTGTCACATTTACATTCATTTGAAGTGTAGACGAGGAATACATGACACTTCGCAAATCATATAATATCTTACCATGAAACATAGAAATGAGATGCGATATCGCGTTTTAAGAATCATAAGAACTCTATTGCTACGATAGGTAGACATTTGCAAACGCTATTTCCTTGCAAGGAAGTGTCGCTTTTACATTCATATGAAGTGTAGACAAGGAATACATAACACTTCGCAAATCATATTATATCTTACCATGAAACATAGAAATGAAATGCGATATCGCGTTTTAAGAATCATAAGAACTCTATTGCTACGATACCTAGACATCTCCAAACGCTATTTTCTAGCGAGGAAGTGTCGCATTCACATTCATTTGAAGTGTAGACGAGGAATACATGACACTTCGCAAATCATATAATATCTTACCATGAAACATAGAAATGAGATGCGATATCACGTTTTAAGAAGCATTAGAAATCTATTGCTACGATACGTAGACATCTGCAAACGCTATTTCCTTGCTAGGAAGTGTCGCATTTACATTCATTTGAAGTGTAGACGAGGAATACATGACACTTCGCAAATCATATTATATCTTACCATGAAACATAGGAATGAGATGCGATATCGCGTTTTAAGAAGCATTAGATATCTATTGCTACGATACGTAGACATCTGCAAACGCTATTTCCTTGCAAGGAAGTGTCGCATTTACATTCATTTGAAGTGTAGACGAGGAATACATGACACTTCGCAAATCATATTATATCTTACCATAAACCATAGAAATGAGATGCGATATCGTGTTTTAAGAATCATAAGAACTCTATTACTACGATACCTAGACATCTCCAAACGCTATTTTCTAGCGAGGAAGTGTCGCATTCACATTCATTTGAAGTGTAGACGAGGAATACATGACACTTCGCAAATCATATTATATCTTACCATGAAACATAGAAATGAGATGCGATATCGCGTTTTAAGAAGCATTAGAAATCTATTGCTACGATACGTAGACATCTGCAAACGCTATTTCCTTGCTAGGAAGTGTCGCATTTACATTCATTTGAAGTGTAGACGAGGAATACATGACACTTCGCAAATCATATTATATCTTACCATGAAACATAGGAATGAGATGCGATATCGCGTTTTAAGAAGCATTAGATATCTACTGCTACGATACGTAGACATCTGCAAACGCTATTTCTTTGCAAGGAAGGGTCGCATTTACATTCATTTGAAGTGTAGACGAGGAATACATGACACTTCGCAAATCATATAATATCTTACCATGAAACATAGAAATGAGATGCGATATCGCGTTTTAAGTAGCATTAGTAATCTATTGCTACGATACGTAGACATCTGCAAACGCTATTTCCTTGCTAGGAAGTGTCCCATTTACATTCATTTGAAGTGTAGACGAGGAATACATGACACTACGCAAATCATATTATATCTTACCATGAAACATAGAAATGAGATGCGATATCGCGTTTTAAGAATCATCAGAACTCTATTACTACGATACCTAGACATCTGCAAACGCTATTTTCTAGCGAGGAAGTGTCGCATTCACATTCATTTGAAGTGTAGACGAGGAATACATGACACTTCGCAAATCATATTATACCTTACCATGATACATAGGAATGAGATGCGATATCGCGTTTTAAGAAGCATTAGAAATCTATCGCTACGATACGTAGATATCTGCAAACGCTATTTCCTTGCTAGGAAGTGTCGCATTTACATTCATTTGAAGTGTAGACGAGGAATACATAACACTTCGCAAATCATATTATATCTTACCATGAAACATAGAAATGAGATGCGATATCGCGTTTTAAGAAGCATTAGAAATCTATTGCTACGATACGTAGACATCTGCAAACGCTATTTCCTTGCTAGGAAGTGTCGCATTTACATTCATTTGAAGTGTAGACGAGGAATACATGACACTTCGCAAATCATATTATATCTTACCATGAAACATAGGAATGAGATGCGATATCGCGTTTTAAGAAGCATTAGATATCTACTGCTACGATACGTAGACATCTGCAAACGCTATTTCTTTGCAAGGAAGGGTCGCATTTACATTCATTTGAAGTGTAGACGAGGAATACATGACACTTCGCAAATCATATAATATCTTACCATGAAACATAGAAATGAGATGCGATATCGCGTTTTAAGTAGCATTAGTAATCTATTGCTACGATACGTAGACATCTGCAAACGCTATTTCCTTGCTAGGAAGTGTCCCATTTACATTCATTTGAAGTGTAGACGAGGAATACATGACACTTCGCAAATCATATTATATCTTACCATGAAACATAGAAATGAGATGCGATATCGCGTTTTAAGAATCATCAGAACTCTATTACTACGATACCTAGACATCTGCAAACGCTATTTTCTAGCGAGGAAGTGTCGCATTCACATTCATTTGAAGTGTAGACGAGGAATACATGACACTTCGCAAATCATATTATACCTTACCATGATACATAGGAATGAGATGCGATATCGCGTTTTAAGAAGCATTAGAAATCTATCGCTACGATACGTAGATATCTGCAAACGCTATTTCCTTGCTAGGAAGTGTCGCATTTACATTCATTTGAAGTGTAGACGAGGAATACATAACACTTCGCAAATCATATTATATCTTACCATGAAACATAGAAATGAGTTGCGATAACGCGTTTTAAGAATCATAAGAACTCTATTGCTACGATAGGTAGACATTTGCAAACGCTATTTCCTTGAAAGGAAGTGTCGCATATACATTCATTTGAAGTGTAGACGAGGAATACATAACACTTCGCAAATCATATTATATCTTACCATGAAACATAGAAAAGAGATGCGATATCGCGTTTTAAGAAGCATTAGAACTCTATCGCTACGATACCTAGACATCTGCAGACGCTATTTCCTAGCAAGGAAGTGTCGCATTTACATTCATTTGAAGTGTAGACGGGGAATACATGACACTTCGCAAATCATATTATATCTTACCATGAAACATAGAAATGAGATGCGGTATCGCGTTTTAAGAAGCATTAGAAATCTATTGCTACGATACGTAGACATCTGCAAACGCTATTTCCTTGCTAGGAAGTGTAGCATTTACATTCATTTGAAGTGTAGACGAGGAATACATGACACTTCGCAAATCATATTATATCTTACCATGAAACATAGAAATGAGATGCGATTTCGCGTTTTAAGAATCATCAGAACTCTATTGCTACGATAGGTAGACATTTGCAAACGCTATTTGCTTGCAAGGAAGTGTCGCTTTTACATTCATATGAAGTGTAGACGAGGAATACATAACACTTCGCAAATCATATTATATCTTACCATGAAACATAGAAATGAGATGCGATATCGCGTTTTAAGAAGCATTAGATATCTATTGCTACGATACGTAGACATCTGCAAACACTATTTCTTTGCAAGGAAGTGTCGCTTTTACATTCATATGAAGTGTAGACGAGGAATACATGACACTTCGCAAATTATATTATATATTACCATAAACCATAGAAATGAGATGCGATATCGTGTTTTATGTATCATAAGAACTCTATTACTACGATACCTAGACATCTGCAAACGCTATTTCCTAGCGAGGAAGTGTCGCATTCACATTCATTTGAAGTGTAGACGGGGAATACATAACACTTCGCAAATCATATTATATCTTACCATGAAACATAGAAATGAGATGCGATATCGCGTTTTAAGAATCATAAGAATTCTATTGCTACGATACGTAGACAACTGCTAACGCTATTTCCTTGCAAGGAAGTGTCGCATTTACAATCATTTGAATCGTATACGAGGAATGCATAACACTTCGCAAATCATATAATATCTTACCATGAAACATAGAAATGAGATGCGATATCGCGTTTTAAGAATCATAAGAACTCTATTGCTACGATAGGTAGACATTTGCAAACGCTATTTCCTTGCAAGGAAGTGTCGCATTTACATTCATTTGAAGTGTAGACGAGGAATACATGACACTTCGCAAATCATATAATATCTTACCATGAAACATAGAAATGAGATGCGATATCGCGTTTTAAGTAGCATTAGTAATCTATTGCTACGATACGTAGACATCTGCAAACGCTATTTCCTTGCTAGGAAGTGTCGCATTTACATTCATTTGAAGTGTAGACGAGGAATACATGACACTTCGCAAATCATATTATATCTTACCATGAAACATAGAAATGAGATGCGATATCGCGTTTTAAGAATCATAAGAACTCTATTGCTACGATAGGTAGACATTTGCAAACGCTATTTCCTTGCAAGGAAGTGTCGCTTTTACATTCATATGAAGTGTAGACGAGGAATACATAACACTTCGCAAATCATATTATATCTTACCATGAAACATAGAAATGAGATGCGATATCGCGTTTTAAGTAGAGTTAGAACTCTATTGCTACGATACGTAGACATCTGCAAACACTATATCTTTGCAAGGAAGTGTCGCATTTACATTCATTTGAAGTGTAGACGAGGAATACATAACACTTCGCAAATCATATTATATCTTACCATGAAACATAGAAATGAGATGCGATATCGCGTTTTAAGTAGCATTAGTAATCTATTGCTACGATACGTAGACATCTGCAAACGCTATTTCCTTGCTAGGAAGTGTCGCATTTACATTCATTTGAAGTGTAGACGAGGAATACATGACACTTCGCAAATCATATTATATCTTACCATGAAACATAGAAATGAGATGCGATATCGCGTTTTAAGAATCATCAGAACTCTATTTCTACGATACCTAGACATCTGCAAACGCTATTTTCTAGCGAGGAAGTGTCGCATTCACATTCATTTGAAGTGTAGACGAGGAATACATGACACTTCGCAAATCATATTATACCTTACCATGATACATAGAAATGAGATGCGATATCGCGTTTTAAGAAGCATTAGAAATCTATTGCTACGATACGTAGACATCTGCAGACGCTATTTCCTTGCAAGGAAGTGTCGCATTTACATTCATTTGAAGTGTAGACGAGGAATACATGACACTTCGCAAATCATATTATATCTTACCATAAACCATAGAAATGAGATGCGATATCGCGTTTTAAGAATCATAAGAACTCTATTACTACGATACCTAGACATCTGCAAACGCTATTTTCTAGCGAGGAAGTGTCGCATTCACATTCATTTGAAGTGTAGACGAGGAATACATGACACTTCGCAAATCATATTATATCTTACCATGATACATAGAAATGAGATGCGATATCGCGTTTTAAGAAGCATTAGAACTCTATCGCTACGATACCTAGACATCTGCAGACGCTATTTCCTAGCAAGGAAGTGTCGCATTTACATTCATTTGAATTGTAGACGAGGAATACATAACACTTCGCAAATCATATTATATCTTACCATGAAACATAGAAATGAGATACGATATCACGTTTTAAGAATCATAAGAACACTATTGCTACGATACGTAGACATCTGCAGACGCTATTTCCTAGCGAGGAAGTGTCGCATTCACATTCATTTGAAGTGTAGACGAGGAATACATGACACTTCGCAAATCATATTATATCTTACCATGAAACATAGGAATGAGATGCGTTATCGCGTTATAAGAAGCATTAGAAATCTATTGCTACGATACGTAGACATCTGCAAACGCTATTTCTTTGCAAGGAAGTGTCGCATTTACATTCATTTGAAGTGTAGACGAGGAATACATGACACTTCGCAAATCATATAATATCTTACCATGAAACATAGAAATGAGATGCGATATCGCGTTTTAAGTAGCATTAGTAATCTATTGCTACGATACGTAGACATCTGCAAACGCTATTTCTTTGCAAGGAAGTGTCGCATTTACATTCATTTGAAGTGCAGACGAGGAATACATAGCACTTCGCAAATCATATTATACCTTACCATGATACATAGAAATGAGATGCGATATCGCGTTTTAAGAAGCATTAGAAATCTATTGCTACGATACGTAGACATCTGCAGACGCTATTTCCTTGCAAGGAAGTGTAGCATTTACATTCATTTGAAGTGTAGACGAGGAATACATGACACTTCGCAAATCATATTATATCTTACCATAAACCATAGAAATGAGATGCGATATCGCGTTTTAAGAATCATAAGAACTCTATTACTACGATACCTAGACATCTGCAAACGCTATTTTCTAGCGAGGAAGTGTCGCATTCACATTCATTTGAAGTGTAGACGAGGAATACATGACACTTCGCAAATCATATTATATCCTACCATGATACATAGAAATGAGATGCGATATCGCGTTTTAAGAAGCATTAGAACTCTATCGCTACGATACCTAGACATCTGCAGACGCTATTTCCTAGCAAGGAAGTGTCGCATTTACATTCATTTGAATTGTAGACGAGGAATACATAACACTTCGCAAATCATATTATATCTTACCATGAAACATAGAAATGAGATACGATATCACGTTTTAAGAATCATAAGAACACTATTGCTACGATACGTAGACATCTGCAAACGCTATTTCCTAGCGAGGAAGTGTCGCATTCACATTCATTTGAAGTGTAGACGAGGAATACATGACACTTCGCAAATCATATTATATCTTACCATGAAACATAGAAATGAGATGCGTTATCGCGTTATAAGAAGCATTAGAAATCTATTGCTACGATACGTAGACATCTGCAAACGCTATTTCTTTGCAAGGAAGTGTCGCATTTACATTCATTTGAAGTGTAGACGAGGAATACATGACACTTCGCAAATCATATAATATCTTACCATGAAACATAGAAATGAGATGCGATATCGCGTTTTAAGTAGCATTAGTAATCTATTGCTACGATACGTAGACATCTGCAAACGCTATTTCTTTGCAAGGAAGTGTCGCATTTACATTCATTTGAAGTGCAGACGAGGAATACATAGCACTTCGCAAATCATATTATATCTTACCATGAAACATTGAAACGAGATTTGATATCGCGTTTTAAGAAGAGTTAGAACTCTATTGCTACGATACGTAGACATCTGCAGACGCTATTTCCTTGCAAGGAAGTGTCGCATTTACATTCATTTGAAGTGTAGACGAGGAATACATGACACTTCGAAAATCATATTATATCTTACCATAAACCATAGAAATGAGATGCGATATCGCGTTTTAAGAATCATAAGAACTCTATTACTACGATACCTAGACATCTGCAAACGCTATTTTCTAGCGAGGAAGTGTCGCATTCACATTCATTTGAAGTGTAGACGAGGAATACATGACACTTCGCAAATCATATTATATCTTACCATGAAACATAGAAATGAGATGCGATATGGCGTTTTAAGAAGCATTAGAAATCTATTGCTACGATAGGTAGACATTTGCAAACGCTATTTCCTTGCAAGGAAGTGTCGCTTTTACATTCATATGAAGTGTAGACGAGGAATACATAACACTTCGCAAATCATATTATATCTTACCATGAAACATAGAAATGAGATGCGATATCGCGTTTTAAGAAGAGTTAGAACTCTATTGCTACGATACGTAGACATCTGCAAACACTATTTCTTTGCAAGGAAGTGTCGCATTTACATTCATTTGAAGTGTAGACGAGGAATACATAACACTTCGCACATCATATTATATCTTACCATGAAACATAGAAATGAGATGCGATATCGCGTTTTAAGAAGCATTAGATATCTATTGCTACGATACGTAGACATCTGCAAACACTATTTCTTTGCAAGGAAGTGTCGCATTTACATTCATTTGAAGTGTAGACGAGGAATACGTAACACTTCGCAAATCATATTATATCTTACCATGAAACATAGAAATGAGATACGATATCGCGTTTTAAGAATCATAAGAACACTATTGCTACGATACGTAGACATCTGCAAACGCTATTTCCTAGCGAGGAAGTGTCGCATTCACATTCATTTGAATCGTAGACGAGGAATACATAACACTTCACAAATCATATTATATCTTACCATGAAACATAGAAATGAGTTGCGATATCGCGTTTTAAGAATCATAAGAACTCTATTGCTACGATAGGTAGACATTTGCAAACGCTATTTCCTTGCAAGGAAGTGTCGCTTTTACATTCATATGAAGTGTAGACGAGGAATACATAACACTTCGCAAATCATATTATATATTACCATAAACCATAGAAATGAGATGCGATATCGTGTTTTAAGTATCATAAGAACTCTATTAGTACGATACCTAGACATCTGCAAACGCTATTTCCTAGCGAGGAAGTGTCGCATTCACATTCATTTGAAGTGTAGACGAGGAATACATAACACTTCGCAAATCATATTATATCTTACCATGAAACATAGAAATGAGATGCGATATCGCGTTTTAAGAAGCATTAGAACTCTATCGCTACGATACCTAGACATCTGCAAACGCTATTTCCTTGCAAGGAAGTGTCGCATTTACAATCATTTGAATCGTATACGAGGAATGCATAACACTTCGCAATGAATATTATATCTTATCATGAAACATAGATATGAGATGCAATATCTCGTTTTAAGAAGCATTTTAACACTTTTGCTACGATACCTAGACATCTGCAAACGCTATTTCCCAGCAAGGAAGTGTCACATTTACATTCATTTGAAGTGTAGACGAGGAATACGTGACACTTCGCAAATCATATAATATCTTACCATGAAACATAGAAATGAGATGCGATATCGCGTTTTAAGAATCATAAGAACTCTATTGCTACGATAGGTAGACATTTGCAAACGCTATTTCCTTGCAAGGAAGTGTCGCTTTTACATTCATATGTAGTGTAGACGAGGAATACATAACACTTCGCAAATCATATTATATCTTACCATGAAACATAGAAATGAGATGCGATATCGCGTTTTAAGAAGCATTAGAACTCTATCGCTACGATACCTAGACATCTGCGAACGCTATTTTCTTGCAAGGAAGTGTCGCATTTACAATCATTTGAATCGTATACGAGGAATGCATAACACTTCGCAATGAATATTATATCTTATCATGAAACATAGATATGAGATGCAATATCTCGTTTTAAGAAGCATTTTAACTCTTTTGCTACGATACCTAGACATCTGCAAACGCTATTTCCCAGCAAGGAAGTGTCACATTTACATTCATTTGAAGTGTAGACGAGGAATACATGACACTTCGCAAATCATATAATATCTTACCATGAAACATAGAAATGAGATGCGATATCGCGTTTTAAGAATCATAAGAACTCTATTGCTACGATAGGTAGACATTTGCAAACGCTATTTCCTTGCAAGGAAGTGTCGCTTTTACATTCATATGAAGTGTAGACGAGGATTACATAACACTTCGCAGATCATATTATATCTTACCATGAAACATAGAAATGAGATGCGATATCGCCTTTTAAGAATCATAAGAATTCTATTGCTACGATACGTAGACAACTGCTAACGCTATTTCCTTGCAAGGAAGTGTCGCATTTACAATCATTTGAATCGTATACGAGGAATGCATAACACTTCGCAAATCATATAATATCTTACCATGAAACATAGAAATGAGATGCGATATCGCGTTTTAAGAATCATAAGAACTCTATTGCTACAATAGGTAGACATTTGCAAACGCTATTTCCCTGCAAGGAAGTGTCGCATTTACATTCATTTGAAGTGTAGACGAGGAATACATGACACTTCGCAAATCATATAACATCTTACCATGAAACATAGAAATGAGATGCGATATCGCGTTTTAAGTAGCATTAGTAATCTATTGCTACGATACGTAGACATCTGCAAACGCTATTTCCTTGCTAGGAAGTGTCGCATTTACATTCATTTGAAGTGTAGACGAGGAATACATGACACTTCGCAAATCATATTATATCTTACCATGAAACATAGAAATGAGATGCGATATCGCGTTTTAAGAAGCATTAGAAATCTATTGCTACGATACGTAGACATCTGCAAACGCTATTTCCTTGCTAGGATGTGTCGCATTTACATTCATTTGAAGTGTAGACGAGGAATACATGACACTTCGCAAATCATATTATATCTTACCATGAAACATAGGAATGAGATGCGATATCGCGTTTTAAGAAGCATTAGATATCTATTGCTACGATACGTAGACATCTGCAAACGCTATTTCTTTGCAAGGAAGTGTCGCATTTACATTCATTTGAAGTGTAGACGAGGAATACATGACACTTCGCAAATCATATAATATCTTACCATGAAACATGGAAATGAGATGCGATATCGAGTTTTAAGTAGCATTAGTAATCTATTGCTACGATACGTAGACATCTGCAAACGCTATTTCCTTGCTAGGAAGTGTCGCATTTACAATCATTTGAATCGTATACGAGGAATGCATAACACTTCGCAATGAATATTATATCTTATCATGAAAGATAGAAATGAGATGCGATATCGCGTTTTAAGAAGAGTTAGAACTCTATTGCTACGATACGTAGACATCTGCAGACGCTATTTCCTTGCAAGGAAGTGTCGCATTTACATTCATTTGAAGTGTAGACGAGGAATACATGACACTTCGCAAATCATATTATATCTTACCATAAACCATAGAAATGAGATGCGATATCGCGTTTTAAGAATCATAAGAACTCTATTACTACGATACCTAGACATCTCCAAACGCTATTTTCTAGCGAGGAAGTGTCGCATTCACATTCATTTGAAGTGTAGACGAGGAATACATGACACTTCGCAAATCATATTATATCTTACCATGAAACATAGGAATGAGATGCGATATCGCGTTTTAAGAAGCATTAGATATCTATTGCTACGATACGTAGACATCTGCAAACGCTATTTCTTTGCAAGGAAGTGTCGCATGTACATTCATTTGAAGTGTAGACGAGGAATACATAACACTTCGCAAGTCATATTATATCTTACCATGAAACATAGAAATGAGATGCGATATCGCGTTTTAAGAAGCATTAGAACTCTATCGCTACGATACCTAGACATCTGCAGACGCTATTTCCTAGCAAGGAAGTGTCGCATTTACATTCATTTGAATTGTAGACGAGGAATACATAACACTTCGCAAATCATATTATATCTTACAATGAAACATAGAAATGAGATACGATATCGCGTTTTAGAATCATAAGAACACTATTGCTACGATACGTAGACATCTGCAAACGCTATTTCCTAGCGAGGAAGTGTCGCATTCACATTCATTTGAATCGTAGACGAGGAATACATAACACTTCGCAAATCATATTATATCTTACCATGAAACATAGAAATGAGTTGCGATATCGCGTTTTAAGAATCATAAGAACTCTATTGCTACGATAGGTAGACATTTGCAAACGCTATTTCCTTGCAAGGAAGTGTCGCTTTTACATTCATATGAAGTGTAGACGAGGAATACATGACGCTTCGCAAATCATATTATATATTACCATAAACCATAGAAATGAGATGCGATATCGTGTTTTAAGTATCATAAGAACTCTATTACTACGATACCTAGACATCTGCAAACGCTAATTCCTAGCGAGGAAGTGTCGCATTCACATTCATTTGAAGTGTAGACGAGGAATACATAACACTTCGCAAATCATATTATATCTTACCATGAAACATAGAAATGAGATGCGATATCGCGTTTTAAGAAGCATTAGAACTCTATCGCTACGATACCTAGACGTCTGCAAACGCTATTTCCTTGCAAGGAAGTGTCGCATTTACAATCATTTGAATCGTATACGAGGAATGCATCACACTTCGCAATGAATATTATATCTTATCATGAAACATAGATATGAGATGCAATATCTCGTTTTAAGAAGCATTTTAACTCTTTTGCTACGATACCTAGACATCTGCAAACGCTATTTCCCAGCAAGGAAGTGTCACATTTACATTCATTTGAAGAGTAGACGAGGAATACATGACACTTCGCAAATCATATAATATCTTACCATGAAACATAGAAATGAGATGCGATATCGCGTTTTAAGAATCATAAGAACTCTATTGCTACGATAGGTAGACATTTGCAAACGCTATTTCCTTGCAAGGAAGTGTCGCTTTTACATTCATATGAAGTGTAGACGAGGAATACATGGCACTTCGCAAATCATATTATATCTTACCATGAAACATAGAAATGAGATGCGATATCGCGATTTAAGAAGCATTAGAAATCTATTGCTACGATACGTAGACATCTGCAAACGCTATTTCCTTGCTAGGAAGTGTCGCATTTACATTCATTTGAAGTGTAGACGAGGAATACAAGACACTTCGCAAATCATATTATATCTTACCATGAAACGTAGAAATGAGATGCGATATCGCGTTTTAAGAAGCATTAGATATCTATTGCTACGACACGTAGACATCTGCAAACGCTATTTCTTTGCAAGGAAGTGTCGCATTTACATTCATTTGAAGTGTTGACGAGGAATACATGAAACTTCGCAAATCATATTATATCTTACCATGAAACATAGAAATGAGATGCGATATCGCGTTTTAAGAAGCATTAGAACTCTATCGCTACGATACCTAGACATCTGCAGACGCTATTTCCTAGCAAGGAAGTGTCGCATTTACATTCATTTGAAGTGTAGACGAGGAATACATAACACTTCGCAAATCATATTATATCTTACCATGAAACATAGAAATGAGTTGCGATATCGCGTTTTAAGAATCATAAGAACTCTATTGCTTCGATAGGTAGACATTTGCAAACGCCATTTCCTTGCAAGGAAGTGTCGCTTTTACATTCATATGAAGTGTAGACGAGGAATACATGACACTTCGCAAATCATATTATATCTTACCATAAACCATAGAAATGAGATGCGATGTCGTGTTTTAAGAATCATAAGAACTCTATTACTACGATACCTAGGCATCTGCAAACGCTATTTCCTAGCGAGGAAGTGTTGCATTCACATTCATTTGAAGTGTAGACGAGGAATACATAACACTTCGCAAATCATATTATATCTTACCATGAAACATAGAAATCAGATGCGATATCGCGTTTTAAGAATCATAGGAATTCTATTGCTACGATACGTAGACAACTGCAAACGCTATTTCCTTGCAAAGAAGTGTCGCATTTACAATCATTTGAATCGTATACGAGGAATGCATAACACTTCGCAATGAATATTATATCTTATCATGAAACATAGATATGAGATGCAATATCTCGTTTTAAGAAGCATTTTAACTCTATTGCTACGATACCTAGACATCTGCAAACGCTATTTCCCAGCAAGGAAGTGTCGCATTTACATTCATTTGAAGTGTAGACGAGGAATACATGACACTTCGCAAATCATATTATATCTTACCATGAAACATAGAAATGAGATGCGACATCTCGTATTAAGAAGCATTAGAACTCTATTGCTACGATACGTAGGCATCTGCAATCGCTATTTCCTAGCATGTAAGTGTCGCATTTACATTCTTTTGAAGTGAATACGAGGTATACATGACACTTTGCAATGAATATTATATCTTATCATGAAACATAGAAATGAGATGCGATATCGCGTTTTAAGAAGCATTAGAACTATATTGCTACGATGCGTAGACATCTGCGAATGTTATTTCCTAGCAAGGAAGTGTCGCATTTACATTCCGTTGAAGTGAATACGAGGTATACATAACAATCCACAATGAATATTATATCTTATTACGAAACATAGAAATGAAATACGACTTCTCATTTTAAGAAGCATTAGAACTCTATTGCTACGATACGTAGACATCTGCAAACCCTATTTCCTAGCATGGAAGTGCCGCATTTACATTCTTTTGAAGATAATACGAGGTATACATAACACATGGCAATGAATATTATATCTTATCTCGAAACACAGAAGTGAGATGCGATATCGCCATTTAAGTAGCACTAGAACCTATTGCTACGATGCGTAGACATCTGCAAATGTTATTTCCTAGCAAGGAAGTGTCGCATTTACATTATTTTGAAGTGAATACGAGGTATACATAACACTCTACAATGAATATTGTATCTTATCACGAAACATAGAAATGAAATGCGACATCTCGTTTTAAGTAGCATTAAAACACTATCGCTACGATACGCAGACATCTGCAAACGCTATTTCCTAGCATGGAAGTGTCGCATTTACACACTTTTGAAGTGATTACGAGGTATACATAACACTCTACGATGAATATGATATCTTATCTCGAAACATAGGTATGTAATGCGACATCTCGTTTTAAGAAATATTAGAACTCTATTGCTACGATACGTAGACATCTGCAAACGCTATTTCCTAGAATGTGAGTTTCGCATTCTCATTCATTTGAAGTGTAGACGAGGAATACATAACACTTCGCAAATCATGTTATATCTTACCATGAAACATAGAAATGAGATGCGATATCGCGTTTTAAGAAGCATTAGAAAGCTATTGCTACGATACTTAGACATCTGCAAACGCTATTTCCTAACGCGTAAGTATCGCATTCACATTCATTTGAAGTGTAGACGAGGAATACATGACACTTCGCAAATCATATTATATCTTACCATGAAACAGAGAAATGAGATGCGATATCGCGTTTTAAGAAGCATTAAAAATCTATTGCTACGATACGTACACATCTGCAAACGCTATTTCCTAGCGAGGAAGTGTCGCATTCACATTAATTTGAAGTGTAGACGAGGAATACATAACACTTCGCAAATCATATTATATCTTACCATGAAACATAGAAATGAGATGCGATATCGCGTTTTAAGAAGCATTAGAAAGCTATTGCTACGATACGTAGACATCTGCAAACGCTATTTCCTAGCGAGGAAGTATCGCGTTCACATTCATTTGAAGTGTAGACGAGGAATACACAACACTTCGCAAATCATGTTATATCTTACCATGAAACATAGAAATGAGATGCGATATCGCGTTTTAAGAAGCATTAGAAATCTATTGCTACGATACGTAGACATCTGCAAACGCTACTTCCTAGCGAGGAAGTGTCGCATTCACATTCATTTGAAGTGTAGACGAGGAAAACATAACATTTCGCAAATCATATTATATCTTACCATGAAACATAGATATGAGATGCGATATCCCGTTTTAAGAAGCATTAGAAAGCTAATGCTACGATACGTAGACATCTGCAAACGCTATTTCCTAACGAGGAAGTATCGCATTCACATTCATTTGAAGTGTAGACGAGGAATACATGACACTTCGCAAATCATATTATATCTTACCATGAAACAGAGAAATGAGATGCGATATCGCGTTTTAAGAAGCATTAGAAATCTATTGCTACGATACGTAGACATCTGCAAACGCTATTTCCTAGCGTGGAAGTGTCGCATTCACATTCATTTGAAGTGTAGACGAGGAATACATAACACTTCGCAAATCATATTATATCTTACCATGAAACATAGGAATGAGATGCGATATCGCGTTTTAAGAAGCATTAGAAAGCTATTGCTACGATACGTAGACATCCGCAAACGCTATTTCCTAGCGAGGAAGTATCGCATTCACATTCATTTGAAGTGTAGACGAGGAATACATAACACTTCGCAAATCATGTTATATCTTACCATGAAACATAGAAATGAGATGCGATATCGCGTTTTAAGAAGCATTAGAAATCTATTGCTACGATACGTAGACATCTGCAAACGCTACTTCCTAGCGAGGAAGTGTCGCATTCACATTCATTTGAAATGTAGACGAGGAATACATAACATTTGCAAATCATATTATATCTTACCATGAAACATAGATATGAGATGCGATATAGCGTTTTAAGAAGCATTAGAAATCTATTGCTACGATACGTAGACATCTGCAAACGCTACTTCCTAGCGAGGAAGTGTCGCATTCACATTCATTTGATGTGTAGACGAGGAATACATAACACTTCGCAAATCATAATATATCTTACCATGAAACATAGAAATGAGATGCGATATCGCGTTTTAAGAAGCATTAGAACACTATCGCTACGATACCTAGACATCTGCAGACGCTATTTCCTAGCAAGGAAGTGTCGCATTTACATTCATTTGAAGTGTAGACGAGGAATACATAACACTTCGCAAATCATATTATATCTTACCATGAAACATAGAAATGAGATGCGATATTGCGTTTTAAGAAGCATTAGAAAGCTATTGTTACGATACGTAGACATCTGCAAACGCTATTTCCTAGCGAGGAAGTATCGCATTCACATTCATTTGAAGTGTAGACGAGGAATACGTGACACTTCGCAAATCATATTATATCTTACCATGAAACAGAGAAATGAGATGCGATATCGCGTTTTAAGAAGCATTAGAAATCTATTGCTACGATAGGTAAACATCTGCAAACGCTATTTCCTTGCAAGGAAGTGTCGCATTTACATTCATTTGAAGTGTAGAAGAGGAATACATGACTCTTCGCAAATCATATTATATCTTACCATGAAATATAGGAATGAGGTGCTATATCGCGTTTTGAGAAGCATTAGAACTCTATTGCTACGATACGTAGGCATCTGCAAACGCTATTTCCTAGCATGGAAGGGTCGCATTTACATTCTTTTGAAGTGAATACGAGGTATACATGACACTTCGCAATGAATATTATATCTTATCATGAAACATAAAAGTGAGATGCGATATCGCGTTCTAAGAAGCATTAGAACTCTATTGCTACGATACGTAGACATCTGCAAAGGCAATTCCCTAGCATGGAAGGGTCGCATTTACATTCTTTTGAAGTGAGTACGAGGTATACATATCACTCCATATTGAATATTATATCTTATCATGAAACATAGAGGTGAGATGCGATATCGCGTTTTAAGAAGCATGAGAACTCTATTGCTACGACACGTAGACATCTGCAAACGCTATTTCCTAGCATGGAAGTGTCGCATTTACATTCATTTGAAGTGAATACGAGGTATACATGACACTTCGCAATGAATATTACACCTTATCATGAAACATAGAAGGGAGATGCGAAATCGCGTTTCAGGAAGCATTGGAACTCTATTGCTGCGATACGTAGACATCTGCAAACGCTATTTCCTGGCATGGAAGTGTCGCATTTACATTCTTTTGATGTGAATACGAGATATACATATCACTCCATAATGAATATTATATCTTATCATGAAACATAGGAATGAGGTGCTATATCGCGTTTTGAGAAGCATTAGAACTCTATTGCTACGATACGTAGACATCTGCAAACGCTATTTCCTAGCATGGAAGTGTCGCATTTACATTCTTTTGAAGTGAATACGAGGTATATATGACACTTCGCAATGAATATTATATCTTATCATGAAACATACATGTGAGATGCGATATCGCGTTCTAAGAAGCATTAGAACTCTATTGCTACGATACGTAGACATCTGCAAAGGCTATTCCCTAGCATGGAAGGGTCGCATTTACATTCTTTTGAAGTGAGTACGAGGTATACATATCACTCCATAATGAATATTATATCTTATCATGAAACATAGCAGTGAGATGCGACATCTCGCTTTAAGAAGCATTATTACTCTATTGCTATGATACGTAGACATCTGCAAACGCTATTTCCTAGCATGGAAGTGTCGCATTTACATTCTTTTGATGTGAATACGAGATATACATGACACTCCACAATGAATATTATATCTTATCACGGAACATAGAAATGAAATGAGGCATCTCGTTTTGAGAAGCATTAGAACTCTATTGCTAATATACGTAGACATCTGCAAACTCTATTTCCTAGCAAGGAAATTTCGCACTTACATTTCACTGAAGTGAATACGAGGTATACATAACATTACACAATGAATATTATATCTTATTACGAAACATAGAAATGAAATACGACATCTCGTTTTAAGAAGCATTAGTACTCTATTGCTGTGATACGTAGACATCTGCAAACGCTATTTCCTAGCATGGAAGTGTCTTATTTACGTTCTTTTGAAGTGAATAGGAGGTATACATGACACTCCACAATGAATATTATATCTTATCACGGAACATAGAAATGAAATGAGGCATCTCGTTTTAAGAAGCATTAGAACTCTATTGCTACGATACGTAGACATCTGCAAACGCTATTTCCTAGCATGGAAGTGTCGCATTTACATTCTTTTGAAGTGAATACGAGGTATATATAACACTTCGCAATGAATATTATATCTTATCATGAAACATACATGTGAGAAGCGATATCGCGTTCTAAGAAGCATTAGAACTCTATTGCTACGATACGTAGGCATCTGCAAAGGCTATTCCCTAGCATGGAAGGGTCGCATTTACATTCTTTTGAAGTGAGTACGAGGTATACATATCACTCCATAATGAATATTATATCTTATCATGAAACATTGCAGTGAGATGCGGCATCTCGTTTTAAGAAGCATTATTACTCTATTGCTACGATACGTAGACATCTGCAAACGCTATTTCCTAGCATGGAAGTGTCGCATTTACATTCTTTTGATGTGAATACGAGATATACATATCACTCCATAATGAATATTATATCTTATCATGAAACATAGGAATGAGGTGCTATATCGCGTTTTGAGAAGCATTAGAAATCTATTGCTACGATACGTAGACATCTGCAAACGCTATTTCCTAGCATGGAAGTGTTGCATTTACATTCTTTTGAAGTGAATACGAGGTATATATGACACTTCGCAATGAATATTATATCTTATCATGAAACATACATGTGAGGTGCGAAATCGCGTTCTAAGAAGCATTAGAACTCTATTGCTACGATACGTAGACATCTGCGAAGGCTATTCCCTAGCATGGAAGTGTCGCATTTACATTCTTTTGAAGTGAGTACGAGGTATACATATCACTCCATAATGAATATTATATCTTATCATGAAACATAGCAGTGAGATGCGACATCTCGCTTTAAGAAGCATTATTACTCCATTGCTACGATACGTAGACATCTGCAAAGGCAATTCCCTAGCATGGAAGGGTCGCATTTACATTCTTTTGAAGTGAGTACGAGGTATACATATCACTCCATATTGAATATTATATCTTATCATGAAACATAGAGGTGAGATGCGATATCGCGTTTTAAGAAGAATGAGAACTCTATTGCTACGACACGTAGACATCTGCAAACGCTATTTCCTAGCATGGAAGTGTCGCATTTACATTCATTTGAAGTGAATACGAGGTATACATGACACTTCGCAATGAATATTACACCTTATCATGAAACATAGAAGGGAGATGCGAAATCGCGTTTCAGGAAGCATTGGAACTCTATTGCTGCGATACGTAGACATCTGCAAACGCTATTTCCTGGCATGGAAGTGTCGCATTTACATTCTTTTGATGTGAATACGAGATATACATATCACTCCATAATGAATATTATATCTTATCATGAAACATAGCAGTGAGATGCGGCATCTCGTTTTAAGAAGCATTATTACTCTATTGCTACGATACGTAGACATCTGCAAACGCTATTTCCTAGCATGGAAGTGTCGCATTTACATTCTTTTGATGTGAATACGAGATATACATATCACTCCATAATGAATATTATATCTTATCATGAAACATAGGAATGAGGTGCTATATCGCGTTCTAAGAAGCATTAGAACTCTATTGCTACGATACGTAGACATCTGCAAAGGCTATTCCCTAGCATGGAAGGGTCGCATTTACATTCTTTTGAAGTGAGTACGAGGTATACATATCACTCCATAATGAATATTATATCTTATCATGAAACATAGCAGTGAGATGCGACATCTCGCTTTAAGAAGCATTATTACTCTATTGCTATGATACGTAGACATCTGCAAACGCTATTTCCTAGCATGGAAGTGTCGCATTTACATTCTTTTGATGTGAATACGAGATATACATGACACTCCACAATGAATATTATATCTTATCACGGAACATAGAAATGAAATGAGGCATCTCGTTTTGAGAAGCATTAGAACTCTATTGCTAATATACGTAGACATCTGCAAACTCTATTTCCTAGCAAGGAAATTTCGCACTTACATTTCACTGAAGTGAATACGAGGTATACATAACATTACACAATGAATATTATATCTTATTACGAAACATAGAAATGAAATACGACATCTCGTTTTAAGAAGCATTAGTACTCTATTGCTGTGATACGTAGACATCTGCAAACGCTATTTCCTAGCATGGAAGTGTCTTATTTACGTTCTTTTGAAGTGAATAGGAGGTATACATGACACTCCACAATGAATATTATATCTTATCACGGAACATAGAAATGAAATGAGGCATCTCGTTTTAAGAAGCATTAGAACTCTATTGCTACGATACGTAGACATCTGCAAACGCTATTTCCTAGCATGGAAGTGTCGCATTTACATTCTTTTGAAGTGAATACGAGGTATATATAACACTTCGCAATGAATATTATATCTTATCATGAAACATACATGTGAGAAGCGATATCGCGTTCTAAGAAGCATTAGAACTCTATTGCTACGATACGTAGGCATCTGCAAAGGCTATTCCCTAGCATGGAAGGGTCGCATTTACATTCTTTTGAAGTGAGTACGAGGTATACATATCACTCCATAATGAATATTATATCTTATCATGAAACATAGCAGTGAGATGCGGCATCTCGTTTTAAGAAGCATTATTACTCTATTGCTACGATACGTAGACATCTGCAAACGCTATTTCCTAGCATGGAAGTGTCGCATTTACATTCTTTTGATGTGAATACGAGATATACATATCACTCCATAATGAATATTATATCTTATCATGAAACATAGGAATGAGGTGCTATATCGCGTTTTTAGAAGCATTAGAAATCTATTGCTACGATACGTAGACATCTGCAAACGCTATTTCCTAGCATGGAAGTGTTGCATTTACATTCTTTTGAAGTGAATACGAGGTATATATGACACTTCGCAATGAATATTATATCTTATCATGAAACATACATGTGAGATGCGAAATCGCGTTCTAAGAAGCATTAGAACTCTATTGCTACGATACGTAGACATCTGCGAAGGCTATTCCCTAGCATGGAAGTGTCGCATTTACATTCTTTTGAAGTGAGTACGAGGTATACATATCACTCCATAATGAATATTATATCTTATCATGAAACATACATGTGAGATGCGATATCGCGTTCTAAGAAGCATTAGAACTCTATTGCTACGATACGTAGACATCTGCAAAGGCTATTCCCTAGCATGGAAGGGTCGTATTTACATTCATTTGAAGTGAATACGAGGTATACATGACACTTCGCAATGATAATTATACCTTGTCATGAAACATAGAAGAGAGATGCGATATCGCGTTTTAGGAAGCATTGGAACTCTATTGCTGCGATACGTAGACATCTGCAAACGCTATTTCCTAGCATGGAAGTGTCGCATTTACATTCTTATGATGTGAATACGAGATATACATGACACTTCGCAATGAATATTATATCTTATCATGAAGCATAGGAATGATGTGCTATATCGCGTTTTGAGAAGCATTAGAACTCTATTGCTAATATACGTATACATCTGCAAACTCTATTTCCTAGCAAGGAAATTTCGCACTTACATTTCACTGAAGTGAATACGAGGTATACATAACATTACACAATGAATATTATATCTTATTACGAAACATAGAAATGAAATACGACATCTCGTTTTAAGAAGCATTAGTGCTCCATTGCTGTGAAACGTAGACATCTGCAAACGCTATTTCCTAGCATGGTAGTGTGTTATTTACGTTCTTTTGAAGTGAATACGAGGTATACATGACACATCGCAATGAATATTATATCTTATCATGAAACATAGAAGAGAGATGCGATATCGCGTTCTAAGAAGCATTGGAACTCTATTGCTACGATACGTAGACATCTGCAAACGCTATTTCCTAGGATGGAAGGGTCGCATTTACATTCTTTTGAAGTGAGTACGAGGTATACATAACACTCCATAATGAATATTATATCTTCTCATGAAACATAGCAGTGAGATGCGATATCGCGTTATAAGAAGCATTAGAACTCTATTGCTACGATACGTAGACATCTGCAAACGCTATTTCCTAGCATGGAAGTGTCGCATTTACATTCTTTTGATGTGAATACGAGATATACATGACACTTCGCAATGAATATTATATCTTATCATGAAACATAGGAAGGAGGTGCTATATCGCGTTTTGGGAAGCATTAGAACTCTATTGCTACGATACTTAGACATCTGCAAAGGCTATTCCCTAGCATGGAAGGGTCGCATTTACATTCATTTGAAGTGAATACGAGGTATACATGACACTTCGCAATGAATATTATATCTTATCGTGAAACATAAAAGTGAGATGCGATATCGCATTTTAGGAAGCGTTGGAACTCTATTGCTGCGATACGTAGACATCTGCAAACGCTATTTCCTAGCATGGAAGTGTCACATTTACATTCTTTTGATGTGAATACGAGGTATACATGACACTTCGCTATGAATATTATATCTTATCATGAAACATAGGAAGGAGGTGCTATATCGCGTTTTGAGAAGCATTAGAACTCTATTGCTACGATACTTAGACAACTGCAAAGGCTATTGCCTAGCATGGAAGGGTCGCATTTACATTCTTTTGAAGTGAGTACGATGTATACATATCAGTCCATAATGAATATTATATCTTATCATGAAACATAGCAGTGAGGTGCGATATCGCGTTGTAAGAAGCATTAGAACTCTATTGCTGCGATACCTAGACATCTGCAAACGCTATTTCCTAGCATGGAAGTGTCGCATTTACATCCATTTGAAGTGAATACGAGGTATACATGACATTTCGCAATGAATATTATACCCTGTCATGAAACATAGAAGAGAGATGCGATATCGCGTTTTAGGAAGCATTGGAACTCTATTGCTGCGATACGTAGACATCTGCAAACGCTATTTCCTAGCATGGAAGTGTCGCATTTACATTCTTTTGATGTGAATACGAGATATACATGACACTTCGCAATGAATATTATATCTTATCATGAAGCATAGGAATGATGTGCTATATCGCGTTCTGAGAAGCATTAGAACACTATTGCTAATATACGTATACATCTGCAAACTCTATTTCCTAGCAAGGAAATTTCGCATGTACATTTCACTGAAGTGAATACGAGGTATACATAACATTACACAATGAATATTATATCTCATTACGAAACATAGAAATGAAATACGACATCTCGTTCTAAGAAGCATTATTGCTCTATTGCTGTGATACGTAGACATCTGCAAACGCTATTTCCTAGCATGGAAGTGTCTTATTTACGTTCTTTTGAAGTGAATACGAGGTATACATGACACTTCGCAATGAATATTATATCTTATCATGAAACATAGAAGTGAGATGCGATATCGCGTTCTAAGAAGCATTAGAACTCTATTGCTACGATACGTAGACATATGCAAACGCTATTTCCTAGGATGGAAGGGTAGCATTTACATTCGTTTGAAGTGAATACGAGATATACATGACACTTCGCAATGAATATTATATCTTATCTTGAAACATAGGAAGTAGGTGCTATATCGCGTTTTAAGGAGCATTAGAGCTCTATTGCTACGATACGTAGACATCTGCAAACGCTATTTCCTAGCGTGGAAGTGTCTTACTTACGTTCTTTTGAAGTGAATACGAGGTATACATGACACTTCGCAATGAATATTATATCTTATCATGAAACATAGAAGTGAGATGCGATATCGCGTTCTAAGAAGCATTTGAACTCTATTGCTGTGATACGTAGACATCTGCAAACGCTATTTCCTAGGATGGAAGGGTCGCATTTACATTCTTGTGAAGTGAAATCGAGGTATACATGACACTTCGCAATGAATATTGTACCTTATCATGAAACATAGAAGTGAGATGCGATATCGCGTTCTAGGAAGCATTAGAACTCTAGTGCTACGATACGTAGACATCTGCAAACGCTATTTCCTAGAATGGAAGGGTCGCATTTACATTCTTTTGAAGTGAGTACGAGGTATACATGACACTTCGCAATGAATATTATATCTTATCATGAAACATAGGAAGGAGGTGCTATATCGCGTTTTGAGAAGCATTAGAACTCTATTGCTACGATACTTAGACATCTGCAAAGGCTATTGCCTAGCATGGAAGGGTCGCATTTACATTCTTTTGAAGTGAGTACGATGTATACATATCAGTCCATAATGAATATTATATCTTATCATGAAACATAGCAGTGAGTTGCGATATCGCGTTGTAAGAAGCATTAGAACTCTATTGCTGCGATACCTAGACATCTGCAAACGCTATTTCCTAGCATGGAAGTGTCGCATTTACATCCATTTGAAGTGAATACGAGGTATACATGACACTTCGCAATGAATATTATACCTTATCATGAAACATAGAAGGGAGATGCGATATCGCGTTTTAGGAAGCATTGGAACTCTATTGCTACGATACGTAGACATCTGCAAACGCTATTTCCTAGGATGGAAGGGTAGCATTTACATTCGTTTGTAGTGAATACGAGATATACATGACACTTCGCAATGAATATTATATCTTATTTTGAAACATAGGAAGGTGGTGCTATATCGCGTTTTGGGAAGCATTAGAACTCTATTGCTACGATATGTAGACATCTGCAAAGGCTATTCCCTAGCATGGAAGGGTCGCATTTACATTCTTTTGAAGTGAGTACGATGTATACATGACACTTCGCAATGAATATTATATCTTATCATGAAACATAGAAGAGAGATGCGATATCGCGTTCTAAGAAGCATTAGAACTCTATTGCTACGATACGTAGACATCTGCAAAGGCTATTCCCTAGCATGGAAGGGCCGCATTTACATTCTTTTGAAGTGAGTACGAGGTATACATACCACTCCATAATGAATATTATGTCTTATCATGAAACATAGCAGTGAGATGCGACATCTCGTTTTAAGAAGCATTATTACTCTATTGCTACGATACGTAGACATCAGCAAAGACTATTTCCTAGCATGGAAGTGTCGCATTTACATTCTTTTGAAGTGAATACGAGGTATATATGACACTCCATAATGAATATTATATCTTCTCATGAAACATAGCAGTGAGATGCGATATCGCGCTTTAAGAAGCATTAGAACTCTATTGCTACGATACGTAGACATCTGCAAAGGCTATTCCCTAGCATGGAAGGGCCGCATTTACATTCTTTTGAAGTGAGTACGAGGTATACATACCACTCCATAATGAATATTATGTCTTATCATGAAACATAGCAGTGAGATGCGACATCTCGTTTTAAGAAGCATTATTACTCTATTGCTACGATACGTAGACATCAGCAAAGACTATTTCCTAGCATGGAAGTGTCGCATTTACATTCGTTTGAAGTGAATACGAGGTATACATGACACTTCGCAATGAAAATTATATCTTATCATGAAACATAGAAGTGAGATGCGATATGGCATTTTAAGAATCATTAGAACTCTATTGTTTCGACACGTAGTCATCTGGAAACGCTATTTCCTAGCAAGGAAGTGTCGCATTTACATCCTTTTGAAGTGAATACGAGGTATACATGACACTTCGCAATGAATATTATACCTTATCATGAAGCATAAAAGTGAGATGCGATATCGCGGTCTAAGAAGCATTAGAACTCTATTGCTACGATACGTAGACATCTGCAAAGGCTATTCCCTAGCATGGAAGCGTCGCATTTACATTGATTTGAAGTGAATACGAGGTATACATGACACTTCGTAACGAATATTATACCTTATCATGAAACATAGAAGAGTGATGCGATATCGCGTTTTAGGAAGCATTTGAACTCTATTGCTGCGATACGTAGACATCTGCAAACGCTATTTCCTAGCATGGAAGTGTCGCAATTACATTCTTTTGATGTGAATACGAGATATACATGACACTTCGCAATGAATATTATATCTTATCATGAAACATAGGAATGAGGTGCCATATCGCCTTTTGAGAAGCACTAGAACTCTATTGCTACGATACGTAGACATCTGCAAACGCTATTTCCTGGCATGGAAGTGTCGCATTTACATTCTTTTGAAGTGAATACGAGGTATACATGACACTTCGCAATGAATATTATACCTTATCATGAAACATAGAAGGGAGATGCGATATCGCGTTTTAAGAAGCATTAGAACTCTATTGCCTCGACGCGCAGACATCTGCAGGCGCTATTTCCTAGCAAGGAAGTGTCGCATCTACATTCTTTTGAAGTGAATACGAGGTATACCTGACACTTCGCGATGAATATTATATCTTATCATGAAACATAGGAAGGAGGTGCTATATCGCGTTTTGAGAAGCATTAGAACTCTATTGCTACGATACTTAGACATCTGCAAAGGCTATTGCCTAGCATGGAAGGGTCGCATTTACATTCTTTTGAAGTGAGTACGATGTATACATATCAGTCCATAATGAATATTATATCTTATCATGAAACATAGCAGTGTGTTGCGATATCGCGTTGTAAGAAGCATTAGAACTCTATTGCTGCGATACCTAGACATCTGCAAACGCTATTTCCTAGCATGGAAGTGTCGCATTTACATCCATTTGAAGTGAATACGAGGTATACATGACACTTCGCAATGAATATTATACCTTATCATGAAACATAGAAGGGAGATGCGATATCGCGTTTTAGGAAGCATTGGAACTCTATTGCTACGATACGTAGACATCTGCAAACGCTATTTCCTAGGATGGAAGGGTAGCATTTACATTCGTTTGAAGTGAATACGAGATATACATGACACTTCGCAATGAATATTATATCTTATTTTGAAACATAGGAAAGTGGTGCTATATCGCGTTTTGGGAAGCATTAGAACTCTATTGCTACGATATGTAGACATCTGCAAAGGCTATTCCCTAGCATGGAAGGGTCGCATTTACATTCTTTTGAAGTGAGTACGATGTATACATGACACTTCGCAATGAATATTATATCTTATCATGAAGCATAGAAGAGAGATGCGATATCGCGTTCTAAGAAGCATTAGAACTCTATTGCTACGATACGTAGACATCTGCAAACGCTATTTCCTAGGATGGAAGGGTCGCATTTACATTCTTTTGATGTGAATACGAGATATACATGACACTTCGCAATGAATATTATATCTTATCATGAAACATAGGAATGAGGTGCTATATCGCGTTTTGAGAAGCATTAGAACTCTATTGCTACGATACGTAGACATCTGCAAACGCTATTTCCTAGCATGGAAGTGTCGCAATTACATTCTTTTGATGTGAATACGAGATATACATGACACTTCGCAATGAATATTATATCTTATCATGAAACATAGGAATGAGGTGCCATATCGCCTTTTGAGAAGCACTAGAACTCTATTGCTACGATACGTAGACATCTGCAAACGCTATTTCCTAGCATGGAAGTGTCGCATTTACATTCTTTTGAAGTGAATACGAGGTATACATGACACTTCGCAATGAATATTATACCATATCATGAAACATCGAAGGGAGATGCGATATCGCGTTTTAGGAGGCATTGGAACTCTACTCCTGCGATACGTAGACATCTGCAAACGCTATTTCCTAGCAAGGAAGTGTCGCATTTACATTCTTGTGAAGAGAAATCGAGGTATACATCACACTTCGCAATGAATATTATATCTTATCATGTAACATAGAAGTGAGATGCGATATCGCGTCTTAAGCAGCATTAGATCCCTATTGCTATGATACGTAGACATCTGCAAACGCTATTTCCTAGCAAGGAAGTGTCGCATTTACATTCTTGTGAAGAGAAATCGAGGTATACATCACACTTCGCAATGAATATTATATCTTATCATGTAACATAGAAGTGAGATGCGATATCGCGTCTTAAGAAGCATTAGAACTCTATTGCTACGATACGTAGACATCTGCAAACGCTATTTCCTAGCATGGAAGTGTCGCAATTACATTCTTTTGATGTGAATACGAGATATACATGACACTTCGCAATGAATATTATATCTTCTCATGAAACATAGCATTGAGATGCGATATCGCGTTTTAAGAAGCATTAGAACTCTATTGCTACGATACGTAGTCATCTGCAAACGCTATTTCCTAGCAAGGAAGTGTCGCATTTACATTCGTTTGAAGTGAATACGAGATATACATGACACTTCGCAATGAATATTATATCTTATTACGAAACATAGATATGAAATACGACATCTCGTTTTAAGAAGCATTAGTGCTCTATTGCTGTGATACGTAGACATCTGCAAACGCTATTTCCTAGCATGGAAGTGTCTTATTTACGTTCTTTTGAAGTGAATACGAGGTAAACATGACACTTCGCAATGAATATTATATCTGATCATGAAACATAGATATGAGATGCGACATCTCGTTTTAAGAAGCATTAGAACTCTATTGCTACGATACGTAGACATTTGCAAACGCTATTTCCTAGCACGGAAGTGTCGCATTTACATTCTTTTGATGTGAATACGAGATATAGATGACACTTCGCAATGAATATTATATCTTATCATGAAACATAGAAGTGAGATGCGATATGGCATTTTAAGAATCATTAGAACTCTATTGTTTCGACACGTAGTCATCTGGAAACGCTATTTCCTAGCAAGGAAGTGTCGCATTTACATCCTTTTGAAGTGAATACGAGGTATACATGACACTTCGCAATGAATATTATATCTGATCATGAAACATAGATATGAGATGCGACATCTCGTTTTAAAAAGCATTAGAACTCTATTGCTACGATACGTAGACATCTGCAAACGCTATTTCCTAGCATGTAAGTGCCGCATTTACATTCTTTTGATGTGAATACGAGATATACATGACACTTCGCAATGAACATTATATCTTCTCTTGAAACATAGCAGTGAGATGCGATATCCCGTTTTAAGAAGCATTAGAACTCTATTGCTACGATACGTAGTCATCTGGAAACGCTATTTCCTAGCATGGAAGTGTCGCATTTACATTCTTTTGATGTGAATACGAGATATACATGACACTTCGCAATGAATATTATATCTTCTCATGAAACATAGCAGTGAGATGCGATATCGCGTTTTAAGAAGCATTAGAACTCTATTGCTACGATACGTAGACATCTGCACACGCTATTTCCTAGCATGGAAGTGTCGCATTTACATTCTTTTGAAGTGAATACGAGGTATATATGACACTCCATAATGAATATTATATCTTCTCATGAAACATAGCAGTGAGATGCGATATCGCGCTTTAAGAAGCATTAGAACTCTATTGCTACGATACGTAGACATCTGCAAAGGCTATTCCCTAGCATGGAAGGGCCGCATTTACATTCTTTTGAAGTGAGTACGAGGTATACATACCACTCCATAATGAATATTATATCTTATCATGAAAGATAGCAGTGAGATGCGACATCTCGTTTTAAGAAGCATTATTACTCTATTGCTACGATACGTAGACATCAGCAAAGACTATTTCCTAGCATGTAAGTGCCGCATTTACATTCTTTTGATGTGAATACGAGATATACATGACACTTCGCAATGAACATTATATCTTCTCTTGAAACATAGCAGTGAGATGCGATATCCCGTTTTAAGAAGCATTAGAACTCTATTGCTACGATACGTAGTCATCTGGAAACGCTATTTCCTAGCATGGAAGTGTCGCATTTACATTCTTTTGATGTGAATACGAGATATACATGACACTTCGCAATGAATATTATATCTTCTCATGAAACATAGCAGTGAGATGCGATATCGCGTTTTAAGAAGCATTAGAACTCTATTGCTACGATACGTAGACATCTGCACACGCTATTTCCTAGCATGGAAGTGTCGCATTTACATTCTTTTGAAGTGAATACGAGGTATATATGACACTCCATAATGAATATTATATCTTCTCATGAAACATAGCAGTGAGATGCGATATCGCGCTTTAAGAAGCATTAGAACTCTATTGCTACGATACGTAGACATCTGCAAAGGCTATTCCCTAGCATGGAAGGGCCGCATTTACATTCTTTTGAAGTGAGTACGAGGTATACATACCACTCCATAATGAATATTATATCTTATCATGAAACATAGCAGTGAGATGCGACATCTCGTTTTAAGAAGCATTATTACTCTATTGCTACGATACGTAGACATCAGCAAAGACTATTTCCTAGCATGGAAGTGTCGCATTTACATTCGTTTGAAGTGAATACGAGGTATACATGACACTTCGCAATGAAAATTATATCTTATCATGAAACATAGAAGTGAGATGCGATATGGCATTTTAAGAATCATTAGAACTCTATTGTTTCGACACGTAGTCATCTGGAAACGCTATTTCCTAGCAAGGAAGTGTCGCATTTACATCCTTTTGAAGTGAATACGAGGTATACATGACACTTCGCAATGAATATTATACCTTATCATGAAGCATAAAAGTGAGATGCGATATCGCGGTCTAAGAAGCATTAGAACTCTATTGCTACGATACGTAGACATCTGCAAAGGCTATTCCCTAGCATGGAAGGGTCGCATTTACATTGATTTGAAGTGAATACGAGGTATACATGACACTTCGTAACGAATATTATACCTTATCATGAAACATAGAAGAGTGATGCGATATCGCGTTTTAGGAAGCATTTGAACTCTATTGCTGCGATACGTAGACATCTGCAAACGCTATTTCCTAGCATGGAAGTGTCGCAATTACATTCTTTTGATGTGAATACGAGATATACATGACACTTCGCAATGAATATTATATCTTATCATGAAACATAGGAATGAGGTGCCATATCGCCTTTTGAGTAGCATTGGAACTCTATTGCTCCGATACGTAGACATCTGCGAACGCTATTTCCTAGGGTGAAAGCGTCGCATTTACATTGTTTTGAAGTAAATACGAGGTATTCATGACACTTCGCAATGAACATTATATCTTATCATGTATCATAAAAGTGAGATGCGATATCGCGTTTTAAGAAGCATTAGAACCCTATTGCCTCGATGCGGAGATATCTGCAAAGGCTACTTCCTAGCATGGAAACGTCACATTTACATTGCATTGAGGTGAATACGAGGTGTACATGACACATCGCAATGATTATTATATCTTATCATGAAACATAGAAATGAGATGCGATATCGAGATTTAAGTAGCATTAGAACTCTATTGCTACCATACGTAGACATCTGAATACGCTACTTCCTAGCAGGGAAGTGACGCATTTACATTCGTTTGGAGTGAATACCAGGTATACATGACACTTCGCAATGAATATTATATCTTATAATGAAACATAGAATTGAGATGCGATATCGCGTTTTAAGAAGCATTAGAACTCTATTGCCTCGACGCGTAGGCATCTGCAGACGCTATTTCCTCGCATGGAAGTGTCGCATTTACATTCTTTTGAAGTGAATACGAGGTATACATGACACTTCGCAATGAATATTATATCTTATAATGAAACATAGAATTGAGATGAGATATCGCGCTTTAAGAAGCATTAGAATTCTATTGCCTCGACGCGTAAACATCTGCAGACGCTATTTCCTAGCATGGAAGTGTCGCATTTACATTCTTTTGAAGTGAATACGAGGTGTACATGACAATCCGCAATGAATATTATATCTTATCAGGAAACTTAGAAATGAGATGCGCTTTCGCGTTTTGAGAAGCATCAGAACACTATTGCTATGATACGTAGACATCTGCAATCGCTATTTCCTAGCAACCAATAGTCGCATTTACATTCTTTTGATGTGAATTCGAGGTTTACATGACACTACGGAATGAATATTATAACATATCACGAAACATAGAAATGAGATGCGATATCGCGATCTAAGAAGCATTAGAACTCTATTGCTGTGATACGTAGGCATTTGCAAACGCTATGCCCTAGCAAGGAATAGTCGCATTTACATTCTTTTGATGTGAATACGAGGTATACATGACACTTCGCAATGAATATTATATCTTATAATGAAACATACAGTTGAGATGCGATATCGCATTTTAAGAAGCATTAGAACACTATTGCCTCGACGCGTAGACATCTGCATACGCTATTCCCTCGCAAGGAAGTGTCTCATTTACATTCGTTTGGAGGGAATACGAGGTATACATGACACTTCGCAATGAATATTATATCTTATCATGTAACATAGAAGAGAGATGCGATTTCGCGTTTTAAGAAGCATTAGAAATCTATGGCCTCAATGCGGAGACATCTGCAAACGCTATTTCCTAGCATGGAAGTGTCGCACTTACGTTCTTTTGAAGTGAATGCGAGGTATACATGACACTTCGCAATGAACATTATTTCTTATCACGAAACATATAAATGATGTGTCATATCGCGATATCAGTATCATTAGAACGCTATTGCTGCGATATGTAGACATCTGCAAACGCTATTTCCTAGCAAGCAATAATCGCATTTACATTCTTTTGAAGTGAATACGAGGTATACATGACACTTCGCAATGAATATTATATCTTATCATGAAACACAGAAGTGAGATGCGATATCACGTTTTAAGAAGCATTAGAACTATATTGCCCCGACGCGTAGACATCTGCATACGCTATTTCCTAGCATGGAAGTATCGCATTTACATTCTTTTGAAGGGAATACGGGGTGTACATGACATTTCGCAATGAATATTATATCATATCACGAAACATGGAAATGAGAAGCGATATCGCGTTTGAAGAAGCATTAGAACTCTATTGCCTCGAAGCGTAAACATCTGCAGACGCTATTTCCTAGCATGGAAGTGTCGCATTTACATTCTTTTGAAGTGATTACGAGGTATACCTGACACTTCGCGATGAATATTATATCTTATCACGAAGCATATAAATGAGATGCGATATCGCGATTTAAGTAGCATTGGAACTCTATTGCTACGATACGTAGACATCTGCGAAGGCTATTTCCTAGGGTGGAAATGTCGCATTTACATTGTTTTGAAGTAAATACGAGGTATACATGACACTTCGCAATGAACATTATATCTTATCATGTATCATAAATGTGAGATGCGATATCGCGTTTTAAGAAGCATTAGAACCCTATTGCCTCGATGCGGAGATATCTGCAAAGGCTATTTCCTAGCATGGAAATGTCACATTTACATTCTTTTGAAGTGAATACGAGGTGTACATGACACATCGCAATGAATATTATATCTTATCATGAAACATAGAAATGAGATGCGATATCGAGATTTAAGTAGCATTAGAACTCTATTGCTACCATACGTAGACATCTGAATACGCTATTTCCTAGCAGGGAAGTGTCGCATTTACATTCGTTTGGAGTGAATACCAGGTATACATGACACTTCGCAATGAATGTTATATCTTATCATGAAGCATAGAAATGAGATACGATATCTCGTTTTGAGAAGTATTAGAACTCCATTGCTACGATACGTAGTCATCTGCAAACGCTATTTCCTAGCAAGGAAGATTAGCATTTACATTCTTTTGAAGTGAATACGAGGTATATATGACACTTCGCAATGAACATTATATCTTATCATGTAACATAAAAGTGAGATGCGATATCGCGTTTTAAGAAGCATTAGATCTCTATTGCCTCGACGCGTAGACATCTGCAGACGCTATTTCCTAGCATGGAAGTGTCGCATTTACATTCCTTTGAAGTGACGACGATACGAAGTCTACATGACAATCCGCAATGAATATTATATCTTATCAGGAAACTTAGAAATGAGATGCGATATCGCGTTTTGAGAAGCATTAGAATATTATTGCTATGATACGTAGACATCTGCAATCGCTATTTCCTAGCAGCCAATAGTCGCATTTACATTCCTTTGAAGTGAATTCGAGGTATACATGACACTTCGCAATGCATATTATATCTTATAATGAAACATAGAATTGAGATTCGATATCGCGTTTTAAGAAGCATTAGAACTCTATTGCCTCGACGCGTAGACATCTGCAGACGCTATTTCCTAGCATGGAAGTGTCGCATTTACATTCTTTTGAAGTGAATACGAGGTATACCTGACACTTCGCGATGAATATTATATCTTATTACGAAACATATAAATGAGATGCGATATCGCGATTTAAGTAGCATTAGAACTCTATTGCTACGATACGTAGACATCTGAATACGCCATTTCCTAGCAAGGAAGTGTCGCATTTACATTCGTTTGGAGGGAATACGAGGTATACATGACACTTCGCAATGAATATTATATCTTATCATGTAACATATAAGAGAGATTCGATATCGCGTTTTAAGAAGCATTACAACTCTATTGCCTCGACGCGTAGACATCTGCAGTCGCTATTTCCTAGCATGGAAGTGTCGCATTTACATTCTTTTGAAGTGAATACGAGGTATATATGACACTTTGCAATGAACATTATATCTTATCATGAAACATAGAAATGAGATGCGATATCGCGTTTTGAGAAGCATTAGAACTCTATTGCTACGATACGTAGACATCTGCAATCGCTATTTCCTAGCAACCAATAGTCGCATTTACATTATTTTGAAGCGAATTCAAGGTTTACATGACACTTCGGAATGAACATTATAACTTATCACGAAACATAGAAATGAGATGCGATATCGCGATCTAAGAAGCATTCGAACTCTATTGCTACGATACGTAGGCATCTGCAAACGCTATGCCCTAGCAAGGAACTATCGCATTTACATTCTTTTGAAGTGAATACGAGGTATACCTGACACTTCGCGATGGACATTATGTCTTATCACGAAACATATTAATGAGATGCGATATCGCGATTTAAGTAGCATTAGAACTCTATTGCTACGATACGTAGACATCTGAATACGCCATTTCCTAGCAAGCAATAGTCGCGATTACATTCATTTGGAGTGAATACGAGGTATACATGACACTTCGCAATGATTATTATATCTTATCACGAAACATAGAAGAGAGATGCGATTTCGCGTTTTAAGTAGCATTAAAACACCATTGCTACGATACGTAGAAATTTGAATACGCCATTTCCTAGCAAGGAAGTGTCGCATTTACATTCGATTGGAGAGAATACGAGGTGTACATGACACTTCGCAATGAGTATTATATCTTATCATGAAACATAGGAGAGAGATGCCATATCGCGTTTTTAGAAGCATTAGAACACTATTGCTACGATACGTAGACATCTGCAATCGCTATTTCCTAGCATGGAAGTGTCGCACTTACATTCTTTTGAAGTGAGTACATGGTATACATGACACTTCGCAATGAATATTATATCTTATTACGAAACATATATATGAGTTGCGATATCGCGATTTAAGTAGCACTAGAACTCTATTGCTACGATACGTAGACATCTGCAAACGCTATTTCGTAGCAACCAATAGTCGCATTTACATTCTTTAGGAGTGAATACGAGGTATACATGACACTTCACAATGAATATTATATCTTATCACGAAACATATAAAATGAGATGCGATATCGCGATTTAAGTAGCATTAGAACTCTATTTCTACGATACGTAGACATTTGAATACGCCATTTCCTAGCAAGGAAGTGTCGCATTTACATTCGTTTGGAGAGAATTCGAGGAATACATGACACTTCGCAATGAATATTATATCTTATCATGAAACATAGAAGAGAGATGCGTTATCGCGTTTTAAGATTCATTAGAACTCTATGGCCTCGATGCGGAGACATCTGCAAGCGCTATTTCCTAGCATGGAAGTATTGCATTTACATTCTCTTGAAGTGAATACGAGGTATACATGATACTTCGCAATGAATATTATATCATATCATGAAACATAGAAGAGAGAAGCGATATCGCGTTTTAAGAAGCATTAGAACTCTATGGCCTCCATGCGGAAACATCTGCAAACGCTATTTCCAAGCATGGAAGTGTCGCACTTACATTCTTTTGAAGTGAATACGAGGTGCACATGACACTTCGCAATGAATATTATATCTTATCACGAAACATATAAATGAGATGCGATATTGCGATTTAAGTAGCATTAGAACTCCATTGCTACGATACGTAGACATCTGAATACGCCATTTCCTAGCAAGGAATAGTCGCATTTTCATTCTTTTGATGTGAATACGAGGTATACATGACACTTCGCAATGAATATTATATCTTATAATGAAACATAGAATTGAGATTCGATATCGCGTTTTAAGAAGCATTAGAACTCTATTGCCTCGACGCGTAGACATCTGCAGACGCTATTTCCTAGCATGGAAGTGTCGCATTTACATTCTTTTGAAGTGAATACGAGGTATACGTGACACTTCGCGATGAATATTATATCATATCACGAAACAAATAAATGAGATGCGATATCGCGATTTAAGTAGCATTAGAACTCTATTGCTACGATACGTAGACATCTGAATACGCCATTTCCTAGCAAGCAATAGTCGCGATTACATTCATTTGGAGTGAATACGAGGTATACATGACACTTCGCAATGATTATTATATCTTATCACGAAACATAGAAGAGAGATGCGATTTCGCGTTTTAAGTAGCATTAAAACACCATTGCTACGATACGTAGAAATTTAAATACGCCATTTCCTAGCAAGGAAGTGTCGCATTTACATTCGATTGGAGAGAATACGAGGTGTACATGACACTTCGCAATGAGTATTATATCTTATCATGAAACATAGGAGAGAGATGCCATATCGCGTTTTTAGAAGCATTAGAACACTATTGCTACGATACGTAGACATCTGCAATCGCTATTTCCTAGCATGGAAGTGTCGCACTTACATTCTTTTGAAGTGAATACATGGTATACATGACACTTCGCAATGAATATTATATCTTATTACGAAACATATATATGAGTTGCGATATCGCGATTTAAGTAGCACTAGAACTCTATTGCTACGATACGTAGACATCTGCAAACGCTATTTCGTAGCAACCAATAGTCGCATTTACATTCTTTAGGAGTGAATACGAGGTATACATGACACTTCGCAATGAATGTTATATCTTATCACGAAACATATAAAATGAGATGCGATATCGCGATTTAAGTAGCATTAGAACTCTATTTCTACGATACGTAGACATTTGAATACGCCATTTCCTAGCAAGGAAGTGTCGCATTTACATTCGCTTGGAGCGAATACGAGGTATACATGACACTTCGCAATGAATATTATGTTTTATCATGAAGCATAGAAATGAGATGCGATATCGCGGGTTGAGAAGCATTGGAACTCTATTGCTACGATACCTAGACATCTGCAAATGCTATTTCCTAGCAAGGAAGTGTCGCATTTACATTCGTTTGGAGTGAATACGAGGTATACATGACATTTGGCAATGAATATTATATCTTATCATGAAACATAGAAGTGAGATGCGATATCGCATTTTAAGAAGCATTCGACCTCTATAGCCTCGACGCGTAGACATCTGCAGACGCTATTTCCTAGCATGGAAGTGTCGCATTTACATTCTTTTGAAGTGAATACGAGGTGTACATGACAATCCGCAATGAATATTATATCTTATCAGGAAACATAGAAGTGAGATGCGATATCGCGTTTTAAGAAGCATTAGAACTCTATTGCCTCGACGCGTAGACAGCTGCAGACGCTATTTTCTAGCATGGAAGTGTCGCATTTACATTCTTTTGAAGTGAATACGAGGTGTACATGACACTTCGCAATGAATGTTATATCTTATCATGAAACATAGAAGTGAGATGCGATATCGCGTTTTAAGAAGCATTAGAACTCTATTGCCTCGACGCGTAGACAGCTGCAGACGCTATTTCCTAGCATGGAAGTGTCGCATTTACATTCTTTTGAAGTGAATACGAGGTATACATGACACTTCGCAATGAATATTATATCTTATCAGGAAACATAGAAATGAGATGCTATAACGCGTTTTGAGAAGCATTAGAAATCTATGGCTACGATACGTAGACATGTGCAATCGCTATTTCCTAGCAACCAATAGTGGCATTTACATTCTTTTGAAGTGAATTCGAGGATTACATGACACTTCGGAATGAATATTATAACTTATCACGAAACATAGAAATGAGATGCGATATCGCGATCTAAGAAGCATTAGAACTCTATTGCTACGATACGTAGGCATCTGCAAACGCTATGCCCTAGCAAGGAATAGTCGCATATACATTCTTTTGATGTGAATTCGAGGTATACATGACACTTCGCAATGAATATTATATCTTATAATGAAACATAGAACTGAGATTCGATATCGCGTTTTAAGAAGCATTAGAACTCTATTGCCTCGACGCGCAGACATCTGCAGACGCTATTTCCTAGCATGGAAGTGTCGCATTTACATTCTTTTGAAGTGAATACGAGGTATACCTGACACTTCGCGATGAATATTATATCTTATCACGAAACATATAAAGGAGATGCGATATCGCGATTTAAGTAGCATTAGAACTCTATTGCTACGATACGTAGACATCTGAATACGCCATTTCCTAGCAAGGAAGTGTCGCATTTACATTCTTTTCAAGTGAATACGAGGTATACATGACACTTCGCAATCAATATTATATCTTATCACGAAACATATAAATGAGATGCGATATCGCGATTTAAGTAGCATTGGAACTCTATTGCTCCGATACGTAGACATCTGCGAACGCTATTTCCTAGGGTGGAAGCGTCGCATTTACATTGTTTTGAAGTAAATACGAGGTATTCATGACACTTCGCAATGAACATTATATCTTATCATGTATCATAAAAGTGAGATGCGATATCGCGTTTTAAGAAGCATTAGAACCCTATTGCCTCGATGCGGAGATATCTGCAAAGGCTACTTCCTAGCATGGAAATGTCACGTTTACATTCCTTTGAAGTGAATACGAGGTGTACATGACACATCGCAATGATTATTATATCTTATCATGAAACATAGAAATGAGATGCGATATCGAGATTTAAGTAGCATTAGAACTCTATTGCTACCATACGTAGACATCTGAATACGCTACTTCCTAGCAGGGAAGTGACGCATTTACATTCGTTTGGAGTGAATACCAGGTATACATGACACTTCGCAATGAATATTATATCTTATAATGAAACATAGAATTGAGATGCGATATCGCGTTTTAAGAAGCATTAGAACTCTATTGCCTCGACGCGTAGACATCTGCAGACGCTATTTCCTCGCATGGAAGTGTCGCATTTACATTCTTTTGAAATGAATACGAGGTATACATGACACTTCGCAATGAATATTATATCTTATAATGAAACATAGAATTGAGATGAGATATCGCGCTTTAAGAAGCATTAGAATTCTATTGCCTCGACGCGTAAACATCTGCAGACGCTATTTCCTAGCATGGAAGTGTCGCATTTACATTCTTTTGAAGTGAATACGAGGTGTACATGACAATCCGCAATGAATATTATATCTTATCAGGAAACTTAGAAATGAGATGCGATTTCGCGTTTTGAGAAGCATCAGAACACTATTGCTATGATACGTAGACATCTGCAATCGCTATTTCCTAGCAACCAATAGTCGCATTTACATTCTTTTGAAGTGAATTCGAGGTTTACATGACACTACGGAATGAATATTATAACATATCACGAAACATAGAAATGAGATGCGATATCGCGATCTAAGAAGCATTAGAACTCTATTGCTGTGATACGTAGGCATCTGCAAACGCTATGCCCTAGCAAGGAATAGTCGCATTTACATTCTTTTGATGTGAATACGAGGTATACATGACACTTCGCAATGAATATTATATCTTATAATGAAACATAGAATTGAGATGGGATATCGCGTTTTAAGAAGCATTAGAACTCTATTGCCTCGACGCGTAGACATATGCAGACGCTATTTCCTAGCATGGAAGTGTCGCATCTACATTCTTTTGAAGTGAATACGAGGTATACCTGACACTTCGCGATGAATATTATATCATATCACGAAACAAATAAATGAGATGCGATATCGCGATTTAAGTAGCATTAGAACTCTATTGCTACGATACGTAGACATCTGAATACGCCATTTCCTAGCAAGGAAGTGTCGCATTTACATTCGTTTGGAGGGAATACGAGGTATACCTGACAATTCGCGATGAATATTATATCTTATCACGAAACATATAAAATGAGATGCGATATCGCGATTTAAGTAGCATTAGAACTCTATTTCTACGATACGTAGACATTTGAATACGCCATTTCCTAGCAAGGAAGTGTCGCATTTACATTCGTTTGGAGAGAATTCGAGGAATACATGACACTTCGCAATGAATATTATATCTTATCATGAAACATAGAAGAGAGATGCGTTATCGCGTTTTAAGATTCATTAGAACTCTATGGCCTCGATGCGGAGATATCTTCAAACGCTATTTCCTAGCATGGAAGTATCGCATTTACATTCTCTTGAAGTGAATACGAGGTATACATGATACTTCGCAATGAATATTATATCATATCATGAAACATAGAAGAGAGAAGCGATATCGCGTTTTAAGAAGCATTAGCACTCTATGGCCTCCATGCGGAAACATCTGCAAACGCTATTTCCAAGCATGGAAGTGTCGCACCTACATTCTTTTGAAGTGAATACGAGGTGCACATGACACTTCGCAATGAATATTATATCTTATCACGAAACATATAAATGAGATGCGATATTGCGATTTAAGTAGCATTAGAACTCTATTGCTACGATACGTAGACATCTGAATACGCCATTTCCTAGCAAGGAATAGTCGCATTTTCATTCTTTTGATGTGAATACGAGGTATACATGACACTTCGCAATGAATATTATATCTTATAATGAAACATAGAATTGAGATTCGATATCGCGTTTTAAGAAGCATTAGAACTCTATTGCCTCGACGCGTAGACATATGCAGACGCTATTTCCTAGCATGGAAGTGTCGCATTTACATTCTTTTGAAGTGAATACGAGGTATACCTGACACTTCGCGATGAATATTATATCATATCAAGAAACAAATAAATGAGATGCGATATCGCGATTTAAGTAGCATTAGAACTCTATTGCTACGATACGTAGACATCTGAATACGCCATTTCCTAGCAAGGAAGTGTCGCATTTACATTCGTTTGGAGGGAATACGAGGTATACATGACACTTCGCAATGAATATTATATCTTATCATGAAACATAGAAGTGAGATGCGATATCGCGTTTTAAGAAGCATTAGAACTATATTGCCCCGACGCGTAGATATCTGCAGACGCTATTTCCTAGCATGGAAGTATCGCATTTACATTCTTTTGAAGTGAATACGAGGTATACCTGACACTTCGCGATGAACATTATGTCTTATCACGAAACATATAAATGAGATGCGATATCGCGATTTAAGTAGCATTAGAACTCTATTGCCACGACACGTAGACATCTGAATACTCTATTTCCTAGCAAGGAAGTGTCGCATTTACATTCGCTTGGAGCGAATACGAGGTATACATGACACTTCGCAATGAATATTATGTTTTATCATGAAGCATAGAAATGAGATGCGATATCGCGGGTTGAGAAGCATTGGAACTCTATTGCTACGATACCTAGACATCTGCAAATGCTATTTCCTAGCAAGGAAGTGTCGCATTTACATTCGTTTGGAGTGAATACGAGGTATACATGACATTTGGCAATGAATATTATATCTTATCATGAAACATAGAAGAGAGATGCGATTTCGCGTTTTAAGAAGCATTAGAAATCTATGGCCTCAATGCGGAGACATCTGCAAACGCTATTTCCTAGCATGGAAGTGTCGCACTTACGTTCTTTTGAAGTGAATGCGATGTATACATGACACTTCGCAATGAACATTATTTCTTATCACGAAACATATAAATGAGGTGTCATATCGCGATATCAGTATCATTAGAACGCTATTGCTGCGATATGTAGACATCTGCAAACGCTATTTCCTAGCAAGCAATAATCGCATTTACATTCTTTTGAAGTGAATACGAGGTATACATGACACTTCGCAATGTATATTATATCTTATCATGAAACACAGAAGTGAGATGCGATATCACGTTTTAAGAAGCATTAGAACTATATTGCCCCGACGCGTAGACATCTGCATACGCTATTTCCTAGCATGGAAGTATCGCATTTACATTCTTTTGAAGGGAATACGGGGTGTACATGACATTTCGCAATGAATATTATATCATATCACGAAACATGGAAATGAGAAGCGATATCGCGTTTGAAGAAGCATTAGAACTCTATTGCCTCGACGCGTAAACATTTGCAGACGCTATTTCCTAGCATGGAAGTGTCGCATTTACATTCTTTTGAAGTGATTACGAGGTATACCTGACACTTCGCGATGAATATTATATCTTATCACGAAGCATATAGATGAGATGCGATATCGCGATTTAAGTAGCATTGGAACTCTATTGCTACGATACGTAGACATCTGCGAAGGCTATTTCCTAGGGTGGAAATGTCGCATTTACATTGTTTTGAAGTAAATACGAGGTATACATGACACTTCGCAATGAACATTATATCTTATCATGTATCATAAAAGTGAGATGCGATATCGCGTTTTAAGAAGCATTAGAACCCTATTGCCTCGATGCGGAGATATCTGCAAAGGCTATTTCCTAGCATGGAAATGTCACATTTACATTCTTTTGAAGTGAATACGAGGTGTACATGACACATCGCAATGAATATTATATCTTATCATGAAACATAGAAATGAGATGCGATATCGAGATTTAAGTAGCATTAGAACTCTATTGCTACCATACGTAGACATCTGAATACGCTATTTCCTAGCAGGGAAGTGTCACATTTACATTCGTTTGGAGTGAATACCAGGTATACATGACACTTCGCAATGAATATTATATCTTATCATGAAGCATAGAAATGAGATACGATATCTCGTTTTGAGAAGTATTAGAACTCCATTGCTACGATACGTAGTCATCTGCAAACGCTATTTGCTAGCAAGGAAGATTAGCATTTACATTCTTTTGAAGTGAATACGAGGTATATATGACACTTCGCAATGAACATTATATCTTATCATGTAACATAAAAGTGAGATGCGATATCGCGTTTTAAGAAGCATTAGATCTCTATTGCCTCGACGCGTAGACATCTGCAGACGCTATTTCCTAGCATGGAAGTGTCGCATTTACATTCCTTTGAAGTGACGACGATACGAAGTCTACATGACAATCCGCAATGAATATTATATCTTATCAGGAAACTTAGAAATGAGATGCGATATCGCGTTTTGAGAAGCATTAGAATATTATTGCTATGATACGTAGACATCTGCAATCGCTATTTCCTAGCAGCCAATAGTCGCATTTACATTCTTTTGAAGTGAATTCGTGGTTTACATGACACTACGGTATGAATATTATACCATATCACGAAACATAGAAATGAGATGCGATATCGCGATCTAAGAAGCATTAGAACTCTATTGCTGCGATATGTAGACATCTGCAAACGCTATTTCCTAGCATGGAAGTGTCGCACTTACGTTCTTTTGAAGTGAATGCGAGGTATACATGATACTTCGCAATGAACATTATTTCTTATGACGAAACATATAAATGAGGTGTCATATCGCGATATAAGTAGCATTAGAACGCTATTGCTGCGATATGTAGACATCTGCAAACGTTATTTCCTAGCAAGCAATAATCGCATTTACATTCTTTAGAAGTGAATACGAGGTATACATGACACTTCGCATTGAATATTATATCTTATCATGAAACATAGAAGTGAGATGCGATATCGCGTTTTAAGAAGAATTAGAACTATATTGCCCCGACGCGTAGACATCTGCATACGCTATTTCCTAGCATGGATGTGTCGCACTTACGTTCTTTTGAAGTGAATACGAGGTATACATGACACTTCGCAATGAATATTATATCTTATAATGAAACATAGAATTGAGATTCGATATCGCGTTTTAAGAAGCACTAGAACTCTATTGCCTCGACGCGTAGACATCTGCAGACGCTACTTCCTAGCATGGATGTGTCGCATTTACATTCTTTTGAAGTGAATACGAGGTACACCTGACACTTCGCGATGAATATTATATCTTATCAAGAAACATATAAATGAGATGCGATATTGCGATTCAAGTAGCATTAGAACTCTATTGCTACGATACGTAGACATCTGTATACGCCATTTCCTAGCAACGATGTGTCGCATTTACATTCGTTTGGAGGGAATACGAGGTATACATAACACTTCGCAATGAATATTATATCTTATCATGAAACATAGAAGTGAGATGCGATATCGCGTTTTAAGAAGCATTAGAACTCTATTGCCTCGACGCGTAGACATCTGCAGACGCTATTCCCTAGCATGGAAGTGTCGCATTTACATTCTTTTGAAGTGAATACGAGGTATACCTGACACTTCGCGATGAATATTATATCATATCACGAAGCATATAAATGAGATGCGATATCGCGATTTAAGTAGCATTAGAACTCTATTGCTACGATACGTAGACATCTGAATACGCCATTTCCTAGCAAGGAAGTGTCGCATTTACATTCGTTTGGAGGGAATACGAGGTATACATGACACTTCGCAGTGAATATTATATCTTATCATGAAACATAGAAGTGAGATGCGATATCGCGTTTTAAGAAGCATTAGAACTATATTGCCCCGACGCGTAGACATCTGCAGACGCTATTTCCTAGCATGGAAGTATCGCATTTACATTCTTTTGAAGTGAATACGAGGTATACCTGACACTTCGCAATGAACATTATGTCTTATCACGAAACATATTAATGAGATGCGATATCGCGATTTAAGTAGCATTAGAACTCTATTGCTACGATACGTAGACATCTGAATACGCCATTTCCTAGCAAGGAAGTGTCGCATTTACATTCGTTTGGAGGGAATGCGAGGTATACATGACACTTCGCAATGAATATTATATCTTATCATGTAACATATAAGAGAGATTCGATATCGCGTTTTAAGAAGCATTAGAACTCTATTGCCTCGACGCGTAGACATCTGCAGTCGCTATTTCCTAGCATGGAAGTGTCGCATTTACATTCTTTTGAAGTGAATACGAGGTATATATGACACTTTGCAATGAACATTATATCTTATCATGAAACATAGAAATGAGATGCGATATCGCGTTTTGAGAAGCATTAGAACTCTATTGCTACGATACGTAGACATCTGCAATCGCTATTTCCTAGCAACCAATAGTCGCATTTACATTATTTTGAAGCGAATTCAAGGTTTACATGACACTTCGGAATGAACATTATAACTTATCACGAAACATAGAAATGAGATGTGATATCGCGATCTAAGAAGCATTAGAACTCTATTGCTACGATACGTAGGCATCTGCAAACGCTATGCCCTAGCAAGGAACTATCGCATTTACATTCTTTTGAAGTGAATACGAGGTATACCTGACACTTCGCGATGGACATTATGTCTTATCACGAAACATATTAATGAGATGCGATATCGCGATTTAAGTAGCATTAGAACTCTATTGCTACGATACGTAGACATCTGAATACGCCATTTCCTAGCAAGCAATAGTCGCGATTACATTCATTTGGAGTGAATACGAGGTATACATTACACTTCGCAATGATTATTATATCTTATCACGAAACACAGAAGAGAGATGCGATTTCGCGTTTTAAGTAGCATTAAAACACCATTGCTACGATACGTAGAAATTTGAATACGCCATTTCCTAGCAAGGAAGTGTCGCATTTACATTCGATTGGAGAGAATACGAGGTGTACATGACACTTCGCAATGAGTATTATATCTTATCATGAAACATAGGAGAGAGATGCCATATCGCGTTTTTAGAAGCATTAGAACACTATTGCTACGATACGTAGACATCTGCAATCGCTATTTCCTAGCATGGAAGTGTCGCACTTACATTCTTTTGAAGTGAATACATGGTATACATGACACTTCGCAATGAATATTATATCTTATTACGAAACATATATATGAGTTGCGATATCGCGATTTAAGTAGCACTAGAACTCTATTGCTACGATACGTAGACATCTGCAAACGCTATTTCGTAGCAACCAATAGTCGCATTTACATTCTTTAGGAGTGAATACGAGGTATACATGACACTTCGCAATGAATATTATATCTTATCACGAAACATATAAAATGAGATGCGATATCGCGATTTAAGTAGCATTAGAACTCTATTTCTACGATACGTAGACATTTGAATACGCCATTTCCTAGCAAGGAAGTGTCGCATTTACATTCGTTTGGAGAGAATTCGAGGAATACATGACACTTCGCAATGAATATTATATCTTATCATGAAACATAGAAGAGAGATGCGTTATCGCGTTTTAAGATTCATTAGAACTCTATGGCCTCGATGCGGAGACATCTGCAAACGCTATTTCCTAGCATGGAAGTATTGCATTTACATTCTCTTGAAGTGAATACGAGGTATACATGATACTTCGCAATGAATATCATATCATATCATGAAACATAGAAGAGAGAAGCGATATCGCGTTTTAAGAAGCATTAGAACTCTATGGCCTCCATGCGGAAACATCTGCAAACGCTATTTCCAAGCATGGAAGTGTCGCACTTACATTCTTTTGAAGTGAATACGAGGTGCACATGACACTTCGCAATGAATATTATATCTTATCACGAAACATATAAATGAGATGCGATATTGCGATTTAAGTAGCATTAGAACTCCATTGCTACGATACGTAGACATCTGAATACGCCATTTCCTAGCAAGGAATAGTCGCATTTTCATTCTTTTGATGTGAATACGAGGTATACATGACACTTCGCAATGAATATTATATCTTATCACGAAACATATAAATGAGATGTGATATCGCGATTTAAGTAGCATCAGAACTCTATTGCTACGATACGTAGACATCTGCAAACGCTATTTCCTAGCAAGCAATAGTCGCATTTACATTCATTTGGAGTGAATACGAGGTATACATGACACTTCGCAATGATTATTATATCTTATCACGAAACATAGGAATGAGATGCGATATCGCGATTTAAGTAGCATTAGAACACTATTGCTACGATACGTAGACATCTGCAAACGATATTTCCTAGCAAGCAATAGTCGCATTTACATTCTTTTGAAATGAATACGAGGCATACATGTTACTTCCCAATGATTATTATACCTTATCATGAAACATAGAAGAGAGATGCGATATCGCGTTTTAAGAAGCATTAGGACTCTGTGGCCTCGATGCGGAGACATCTGTAAACGCTATTTCCTAGCATGGAAGTGTCGCACTTACATTCTTTTGAAGTGAATAAGAGGTATACATGACACTTCGCAATGAATATTATATCTTATCACGAAACATATAAATGAGATGCGATATCGCGATTTAAGTAGCATCAGAACTCTATTGCTACGATACGTAGACATCTGCAAACGCTATTTCCTAGCAAGCAATAGTCGCATTTACATTCATTTGGAGTGAATACAAGGTATACATGACACTTCGCAATGATTATTATATCTTATCACGAAACATAGAAATGAGATGCGATATCGCGATTTAAGTAGCATTAAAACACCATTGCTACGATACGTAGACATCTGAATACGCCATTTCCTAGCAAGGAAGTGTCGCATTTACATTCGATTGGAGAGAATACGAGTTATACATGACACTTCGCAATGAGTATTATATCATATCATGAAACATAGGAGAGAGATGCCATATCGCGTTTTTAGAAGCATTAGAACACTATTGCTACGATACGTAGACATCTGCAAACGCTATTTCCTATCATGGAAGTGTCGCACTTACATTCTTTTGAAGTGAATACGTGGTATACATGACACTTCGCAATGAATATTATATCTTACTACGAAACATATATATGAGTTGCGATATCGCGATTTATGTAGCACTAGAACTCTATTTCTACGATACGTAGACATTTGAATACGCCATTTGCTAGCAAGGAAGTGTCGCATTTACATTCGTTTGGAGAGAATTCGAGGAATACATGACACTTCGCAATGAAAATTATATCTTATCATGAAACATAGGAGAGAGATGCGTTATCGCGTTTTAAGATTCATTAGAACTCTATGGCCTCGATGCGGAGACATCTGCAAACGCTATTTCCTAGCATGGAAGTATCGCATTTACATTCTCTTGAAGTGAATACGAGGTATACATGACACTTCGCAATGAATATTATATCATATCATGAAACATAGAAGAGAGATGCGATATCGCGTTTTAAGAAGCATTAGAACTCTATGGCCTCGATGCGGAAACATCTGCAAACGCTATTTCCTAGCATGGAAGTGTCGCATTTACATTCTTTTGAAGTGAATACGAGGTGTACATGACACTTCGCAATGAATATTATATCTTATCGGGAAACATAGAAATGAGATGCGATATCGCGTTTTGAGAAGCATTAGAACTCTATTGCTACGATACGTAGACATCTGCAATCGCTATTTCCTAGCAACCAATAGTCGCATTTACTTTCGTTTGAAGTGAATTCGAGGTTTACATGACACTTCGGAATGAATATTATAACTTATCACGAAACATAGAAATGAGATGCGATATCGCGATCTAAGAAGCATTAGAACTCTATTGCTACGATACGTAGGCATCTGCAAACGCTATGCCCTAGCAAGGAATAGTCGCATTTACATTCTTTTGAAATGAATACGAGGTGTACATGACACTTCGCAATGAATATTATATCTTAACGGGAAACATAGAAATGAGATGCGATATCGCGTTTTGAGAAGCATTAGAACTCTATTGCTGCGATATGTAGACATCTGCAAACGCTATTTCCTAGCATGGAAGTGTCGCACTTACGTTCTTTTGAAGTGAATGCGAGGTATACATGACACTTCGCAATGAACATTATTTCTTATGACGAAACATGTAAATGAGGTGTCATATCGCGATATAAGTAGCATTAGAACGCTATTGCTGCGATATGTAGACATCTGCAAACGTTATTTCCTAGCAAGCAATAATCGCATTTACATTCTTTAGAAGTGAATACGAGGTATACATGACACTTCGCATTGAATATTATGTCTTATCACGAAACATATTAATGAGATGCGATATCGCGATTTAAGTAGCATTAGAACTCTATTGCTACGATACGTAGACATCTGAATACGCCAGTTCCTAGCAAGGAAGTGTCGCATTTACATTCGTTTGGAGGGAATACGAGGTATACATGACACTTCGCAATGAATATTATATCTTATCATGAAACATAGAAGTGAGATGCGATATCGCGTTTTAAGAAGCATTAGAACTATATTGCCCCGACGCGTAGACATCTGCAGACGCTATTTCCTAGCATGGAAGTATCGCATTTACATTCTTTTGAAGTGAATACGAGGTATACCTGACACTTCGCGATGGACATTATGTCTTATCACGAAACATATTAATGAGATGCGATATCGCGATTTAAGTAGCATTAGTACTCTATTGCTACGATACGTAGACATCTGAATACGCCATTTCCTAGCAAGCAATAGTCGCGATTACATTCATTTGGAGTGAATACGAGGTATACATGACACTTCGCAATGATTATTATATCTTATCACGAAACATAGAAGAGAGATGCGATTTCGCGTTTTAAGTAGCATTAAAACACCATTGCTACGATACGTAGAAATTTGAATACGCCATTTCCTAGCAAGGAAGTGTCGCATTTACATTCGATTGGAGAGAATACGAGGTGTACATGACACTTCGCAATGAGTATTATATCTTATCATGAAACATAGGAGAGAGATGCCATATCGCGTTTTTAGAAGCAGTAGAACACTATTGCTACGATACGTAGACATCTGCAAACGCTATTTCGTAGCAACCAATAGTCGCATTTACATTCTTTAGGAGTGAATACGAGGTATACATGACACTTCGCAATGAATATTATATCTTATCACGAAACATATAAAATGAGATGCGATATCGCGATTTAAGTAGCATTAGAACTCTATTTCTACGATACGTAGACATTTGAATACGCCATTTCCTAGCAAGGAAGTGTCGCATTTACATTCTCTTGAAGTGAATACGAGGTATACATGATACTTCGCAGTGAATATTATATCATATCATGAAACATAGAAGAGAGAAGCGATATCGCGTTTTAAGAAGCATTAGAACTCTATGGCCTCCATGCGGAAACATCTGCAAACGCTATTTCCAAGCATGGAAGTGTCGCACTTACATTCTTTTGAAGTGAATACGAGGTGCACATGACACTTCGCAACGAATATTATATCTTATCACGAAACATATAAATGAGATGCGATATTGCGATTTAAGTAGCATTAGAACTCTATTGCTACGATACGTAGACATCTGAATACGCCATTTCCTAGCAAGGAATAGTCGCATTTTCATTCTTTTGAAGTGAATAAGAGGTATACATGACACTTCGCAATGAATATTATATCTTATCACGAAACATATAAATGAGATGCGATATAGCGATTTAAGTAGCATCAGAACTCTATTGCTACGATACGTAGACATCTGCAAACGCTATTTCCTAGCAAGCAATAGTCGCATTTACATTCATTTGGAGTGAATACAAGGTATACATGACACTTCGCAATGATTATTATATCTTATCACGAAACATAGAAATGAGATGCGATATCGCGATTTAAGTAGCATTAAAACACCATTGCTACGATACGTAGACATCTGAATACGCCATTTCCTAGCAAGGAAGTGTCGCATTTACATTCGATTGGAGAGAATACGAGTTATACATGGCACTTCGCAGTGAGTATTATATCATATCATGAAACATAGGAGAGAGATGCCATATCGCGTTTTTAGAAGCATTAGAACACTATTGCTACGATACGTAGACATCTGCAAACGCTATTTCCTATCATGGAAGTGTCGCACTTACATTCTTTTGAAGTGAATACGTGGTATACATGACACTTCGCAATGAATATTATATCTTACTACGAAACATATATATGAGTTGCGATATCGCGATTTATGTAGCACTAGAACTCTATTTCTACGATACGTAGACATTTGAATACGCCATTTGCTAGCAAGGAAGTGTCGCATTTACATTCGTTTGGAGAGAATTCGAGGAATACATGACACTTCGCAATGAATATTATATCTTATCATGAAACATAGAAGAAAGATGCGTTATCGCGTTTTAAGATTCATTAGAACTCTATGGCCTCGATGCGGAGACATCTGCAAACGCTATTTCCTAGCATGGAAGTATCGCATTTACATTCTCTTGAAGTGAATACGAGGTATACATGACACTTCGCAATGAATATTATATCATATCATGAAACATAGAAGAGAGATGCGATATCGCGTTTTAAGAAGCATTAGAACTCTATGGCCTCGATGCGGAAACATCTGCAAACGCTATTTCCTAGCATGGAAGTGTCGCATTTACATTCTTTTGAAGTGAATACGAGGTGTACATGACACTTCGCAATGAATATTATATCTTATCGGGAAACATAGAAATGAGATGCGATATCGCGTTTTGAGAAGCATTAGAACTCTATTGCTACGATACGTAGACATCTGCAATCGCTATTTCCTAGCAACCAATAGTCGCATTTACTTTCGTTTGAAGTGAATTCGAGGTTTACATGACACTTCGGAATGAATATTATAACTTATCACGAAACATAGAAATGAGATGCGATATCGCGATCTAAGAAGCATTAGAACTCTATTGCTACGATACGTAGGCATCTGCAAACGCTATGCCCTAGCAAGGAATAGTCGCATTTACATTCTTTTGAAATGAATACGAGGTGTACATGACACTTCGCAATGAATATTATATCTTAACGGGAAACATAGAAATGAGATGCGATATCGCGTTTTGAGAAGCATTAGAACTCTATTGCTGCGATATGTAGACATCTGCAAACGCTATTTCATAGCATGGAAGTGTCGCACTTACGTTCTTTTGAAGTGAATGCGAGGTATATATGACACTTCGCAATGAACATTATTTCTTATGACGAAACATGTAAATGAGGTGTCATATCGCGATATAAGTAGCATTAGAACGCTATTGCTGCGATATGTAGACATCTGCAAACGTTATTTCCTAGCAAGCAATAATCGCATTTACATTCTTTAGAAGTGAATACGAGGTATACATGACACTTCGCATTGAATATTATGTCTTATCACGAAACATATTAATGAGATGCGATATCGCGATTTAAGTAGCATTAGAACTCTATTGCTACGATACGTAGACATCTGAATACGCCATTTCCTAGCAAGGAAGTGTCGCATTTACATTCGTTTGGAGGGAATACGAGGTATACATGACACTTCGCAATGAATATTATATCTTATCATGAAACATAGAAGTGAGATGCGATATCGCGTTTTAAGAAGCATTAGAACTATATTGCCCCGACGCGTAGACATCTGCAGACGCTATTTCCTAGCATGGAAGTATCGCATTTACATTCTTTTGAAGTGAATACGAGGTATACCTGACACTTCGCGATGGACATTATGTCTTATCACGAAACATATTAATGAGATGCGATATCGCGATTTAAGTAGCATTAGTACTCTATTGCTACGATACGTAGACATCTGAATACGCCATTTCCTAGCAAGCAATAGTCGCGATTACATTCATTTGGAGTGAATACGAGGTATACATGACACTTCGCAATGATTATTATATCTTATCACGAAACATAGAAGAGAGATGCGATTTCGCGTTTTAAGTAGCATTAAAACACCATTGCTACGATACGTAGAAATTTGAATACGCCATTTCCTAGCAAGGAAGTGTCGCATTTACATTCGATTGGAGAGAATACGAGGTGTACATGACACATCGCAATGAGTATTATATCTTATCATGAAACATAGGAGAGAGATGCCATATCGCGTTTTTAGAAGCAGTAGAACACTATTGCTACGATACGTAGACATCTGCAAACGCTATTTCGTAGCAACCAATAGTCGCATTTACATTCTTTAGGAGTGAATACGAGGTATACATGACACTTCGCAATGAATATTATATCTTATCACGAAACATATAAAATGAGATGCGATATCGCGATTTAAGTAGCATTAGAACTCTATTTCTACGATACGTAGACATTTGAATACGCCATTTCCTAGCAAGGAAGTGTCGCATTTACATTCTCTTGAAGTGAATACGAGGTATACATGATACTTCGCAGTGAATATTATATCATATCATGAAACATAGAAGAGAGAAGCGATATCGCGTTTTAAGAAGCATTAGAACTCTATGGCCTCCATGCGGAAACATCTGCAAACGCTATTTCCAAGCATGGAAGTGTCGCACTTACATTCTTTTGAAGTGAATACGAGGTGCACATGACACTTCGCAACGAATATTATATCTTATCACGAAACATATAAATGAGGTGCGATATTGCGATTTAAGTAGCATTAGAACTCTATTGCTACGATACGTAGACATCTGAATACGCCATTTCCTAGCAAGGAATAGTCGCATTTTCATTCTTTTGATGTGAATACGAGGTATACATGACACTTCGCAATGAATATTATATCTTATAATGAAACATAGAATTGAGATTCGATATCGCGTTTTAAGAAGCATTAGAACTCTATTGCCTCGACGCGTAGACATCTGCAGACGCTATTTCCTAGCATGGAAGTGTCGCATTTACATTCTTTTGAAGTGAATACGAGGTATACCTGACACTTCGCGATGAATATTATATCATATCACGAAACATATAAATGAGATGCGATATCGCGATATAAGTAGCATTAGAACTCTATTGCTACGATACGTAGACATCTGAGTACGCCATTTCCTAGCAAGGAAGTGTCGCATTTACATTCGTTTGGAGGGAATACGAGGTATACATGACACTTCGCAATGAATATTATATCTTATCATGAAACATAGAAGTGAGATGCGATATCGCGTTTTAAGAAGCATTAGGACTCTGTGGCCTCGATGCGGATACATCTGCAAACGCTATTTCCTAGCATGGAAGTGTCGCACTTACATTCTTTTGAAGTGAATAAGAGGTATACATGACACTTCGCAATGAATATTATATCTTATCACGAAACATATAAATGAGATGCGATATCGCGATTTAAGTAGCATCAGAACTCTATTGCTACGATACGTAGACATCTGCAAACGCTAGTTCCTAGCAAGCAATAGTCGCATTTACATTCATTTGGAGTGAATACGAGGTATACATGACACTTCGCAATGATTATTATATCTTATCACGAAACATAGAAATGAGATGCGATATCGCGATTTAAGTAGCATTAGAACACTATTGCTACGATACGTAGACATCTGCAAACGATATTTCCTAGCAAGCAATAGTCGCATTTACATTCTTTTGAAATGAATACGAGGCATACATGTCACTTCCCAATGAATATTATACCTTATCATGAAACATAGAAGAGAGATGCGATATCGCGTTTTAAGAAGCATTAGAACCCTATTGCCTCGATGCGGAGATATCTGCAAAGGCTATTTCCTAGCATGGAAATGTCACATTTACATTCTTTTGAAGTGAATACGAGGTGTGCATGACACATCGCAATGAATATTATATCTTATCATGAAACATAGAAATGAGATGCGATATCGAGATTTAAGTAGCATTATATATCTATTGCTACCATACGTAGACATCTGAATACGCAATTTCCTAGCATGGAAGTGTCGCATTTACATTCTTTTGAAGTGAATACGAGGTATATATGACACTTTGCAATGAACATTATATCTTATCATGAAACATAGAAATGAGATGCGATATCGCGTTTTGACAAGCATTAGAACTCTATTGCTAAGATACGTAGACATCTGCAATCGCTATTTCCTAGCAACCAATAGTCGCATTTACATTCTTTTGAAGCGAGTTCGAGGTTTACATGACACTTCGGAATGAATATTATAACTTATCACGAAACATAGAAATGAGATGCGATATCGCGATCTAAGAAGCATTAGAACTCTATTGCTACGATACGTAGGCATCTGCAAACGCTATGCCCTAGCAAGGAATAGTCGCATTTACATTCTTTTGATGTGAATACGAGGTATACATGACACTTCGCAATGAATATTATATCTTATCATGAAACATAGAAGTGAGATGCGATATCGCGTTTTAAGAAGCATTAGAACTATATTGCCCCGACGCGTAGACATCTGCAGACGCTATTTCCTAGCATGGAAGTATCGCATTTACATTCTTTTGAAGTGAATACGAGGTATACCTGACACTTCGCGATGAACATTATGTCTTATCACGAAACATATTAATGAGTTGCGATATCGCGATTTAAGTAGCACTAGAACTCTATTGCTACGATACGTAGACATCTGCAAACGCTATTTCGTAGCAACCAATAGTCGCATTTACATTCTTTAGGAGTGAATACGAGGTATACATGACACTTCGCAATGAATATTATATCTTATCACGAAACATATAAAATGAGATGCGATATCGCGATTTAAGTAGCATTAGAACTCTATTTCTACGATACGTAGACATTTGAATACGCCATTTCCTAGCAAGGAAGTGTCGCATTTACATTCGTTTGGAGAGAATTCGAGGAATACATGACACTTCGCAGTGAATATTATATCTTATCATGAAACATAGAGGAGAGATGCGTTATCGCGTTTTAAGATTCATTAGAACTCTATGGCCTCGATGCGGAGACATCTGCAAACGCTATTTCCTAGCATGGAAGTATCGCATTTACATTCTCTTGAAGTGAATACGAGGTATACATGATACTTCGCAATGAATATTATATCATATCATGAAACATAGAAGAGAGAAGCGATTTCGCGTTTTAAGAAGCATTAGAACTCTATGGCCTCCATGCGGAAACATCTGCAAACGCTATTTCCAAGCATGGAAGTGTCGCACTTACATTCTTTTGAATTGAATACGAGGTGCACATGACACTTCGCAATGAATATTATATCTTATCACGAAACATATAAATGAGATGCGATATTGCGATTTAAGTAGCATTAGAACTCTATTGCTACGATACGTAGACATCTGAATACGCCATTTCCTAGCAAGGAATAGTCGCATTTTCATTCTTTCGATGTGAATACGAGGTATACATGACACTTCGCAATGAATATTATATCTTATAATGAAACATAGAATTGAGATTCAGTATCGCGTTTTAAGAAGCATTAGAACTCTATTGCCTCGACGCGTAGACATCTGCAGACGCTATTTCCTAGCATGGAAGTGTCGCATTTACATTCTTTTGAAGTGAATACGAGGTATACCTGACACTTCGCGATGAATATTATATCATATCACGAAACATATAAATGAGATGCGATATCGCGATTTAAGTAGCATTAGAACTCTATTGCTACGATACGTAGACATCTGAATACGCCATTTCCTAGCAAGGAAGTGTCGCATTTACATTCGTTTGGAGGGAATACGAGGTATACATGACACTTCGCAATGAATATTATATCTTATCATGAAACATAGAAGTGAGATGCGATATCGCGTTTTAAGAAGCATTAGAACTATATTGCCCCGACGCGTAGACATCTGCAGACGCTATTTCCTAGCATGGAAGTATCGCATTTACATTCTTTTGAAGTGAATACGAGGTATACCTGACACTTCGCGATGAACATTATGTCTTATCACGAAACATATTAATGAGATGCGATATCGCGATTTAAGTAGCATTAGAACTCTATTGCTACGATACGTAGACATCTGCAAACGCTATTTCCTAGCAAGCAATAGTCGCATTTACATTCATTTGGAGTGAATACGAGGTATACATGACACTTCGCAATGATTATTATATCTTATCACGAAAAATAGAAATGAGATGCGATATCGCGATTTAAGTAGCATTAGAACACTATTGCTACGATACGTAGACATCTGCAAACGATATTTCCTAGCAAGCAATAGTCGCATTTACATTCTTTTGGAATGAATACGAGGCATACATGTTACTTCCCAATGAATATTATACCTTATCATGAAACATAGAAGAGAGATGCGATATCGCGTTTTAAGAAGCATTAGGACTCTGTGGCCTCGATGCGGAGACATCTGCAAACGCTATTTCCTAGCATGGAAGTGTCGCACTTACATTCTTTTGAAGTGAATATTAGGTATACATGACACTTCGCAATGAATATTATATCTTATCACGAAACATATAAATGAGATGCGATATCGCGATTTAAGTAGCATCAGAACTCTATTGCTACGATACGTAGACATCTGCAAACGCTATTTCCTAGCAAGCAATAGTCGCATTTACATTCATTTGGAGTGAATACGAGGTATACATGACACTTCGCAATGATTATTATATCTTATCACGAAACATAGAAATGAGATGCGATATCGCGATTTAAGTAGCATTAGAACACTATTGCTACGATACGTAGACATCTGCAAACGATATTTCCTAGCAAGCAATAGTCGCATTTACATTCTTTTGAAATGAATACGAGGCATACATGTCACTTCCCAATGAATATTATACCTTATCATGAAACATAGAAGAGAGATGCGATATCGCGTTTTAAGAAGCATTAGAACTCTGTGGCCTCAATGCGGAGACATCTGCAAACGCTATTTCCTAGCATGGAAGTGTCGCACTTACATTCTTTTGAAGTGAATACGTGGTATACATGACACTTCGCAATTAATATTATATCTTATTACGAAACATATATATGAGTTGCGATATCGCGATTTAAGTAGCATTAGAACTCTATTGCTACGATACGTAGACATCTGCAAACGCTATTTCGTAGCAAGCAATAGTCGCATTTACATTCTTTTGAAGTGAATACGAGGTACACATGACACTTCGCAATGAATATTATATCATATCATGAAACATAGAAGAGAGAAGCGATATCGCGTTTTAAGAAGCAATAGAACACTATGGCCTCGATGCGGAGACATCTGCAATCGCTATTTCCTAGCATGGAAGTGTGGCACTTACATTCTTTTGAAGTGAATAAGAGGTATACATGACACTTCGCAATGAATATTATATCTTATCACGAAACATATAAATGAGATGCGATATCGCGATTTAAGTAGCATCAGAACTCTATTGCTACGATACGTAGACATCTGCAAACGCTATTTCCTAGCAAGCAATAGTCGCGATTACATTCATTTGGAGTGTATACGAGGTATACATGACACTTCGCAATGATTATTATATCTTATCACGAAAGATAGAAATGAGATGCGATATCGCGATTTAAGTAGCATTAAAACACCATTGCTACGATACGTAGACATCTGAATACGCCATTTCCTAGCAAGGAAGTGTCGCATTTACATTCGATTGGAGAGAATACGAGGTATACATGACACTTCGCAATGAGTATTATATCATATCATGAAACATAGGAGAGAGATGCCATATCGCGTTTTTAGAAGCATTAGAACACTATTGCTACGATACGTAGACATCTGCAAACGCTATTTCCTATCATGGAAGTGTCGCACTTACATTCTTTTGAAGTGAATACGTGGTATACATGACACTTCGCAATGAATATTATATCTTATTACGAAACATATATATGAGTTGCGATATCGCGATTTAAGTAGCACTAGAACTCTATTGCTACGATACGTAGACATCTGCAAACGCTATTTCGTAGCAAGCAATAGTCGCATTTACATTCTTTTGGAGTGAATACGAGGTATACATGACACTTCGCAATGAATATTATATCTTATAATGAAACATAGAATTGAGATTCGATATCGCGTTTTAAGAAGCATTAGAACTCTATTGCCTCGGCGCGTAGACATCTGCAGACGCTATTTCCTAGCATGGAAGTGTCGCATTTACATTCTTTTGAAGTGAATACGAGGTATACCTGACACTTCGCGATGAATATTATATCTTATCACGAAACATATAAATGAGATGCGATATCGCGATATAAGTAGCATTAGAACTCTATTGCTACGATACGTAGACATCTGTATACGCCATTTCCTAGCAAGGATGTGTCGCATTTACATTCGTTTGGAGGGAATACGAGGTATACATGACACTTCGCAATGAATATTATATCTTATCATGAAACATAGAAGTGAGATGCGTTTGCCTATGGCCTCGATGCGGAGACATCTGCAAACGCTATTTCCTAGCATGGAAGTGTCGCACTTACATTCTTTTGAAGTGAATACGTGGTATACATGACACTTCGCAATGAATATTATATCTTATTACGAAACATATATATGAGTTGCGATATCGCGATTTAAGTAGCACTAGAACTCTATTGCTACGATACGTAGACATCTGCAAACGCTATTTCCCAGCAAGCAGTAGTCGCATTTACTTTTTTTTGAATTGAAAACGAGGTGTACATGACACTTCACAATGATTATTATATCTTATCACGAAACATAGAAATGAGATGCGATATCGCGATTTAAGTAACATTAAAACACCATTGCTACGATACGTAGACATCTGAATACGCCATTTCCTAGCAAGGAAGTGTCGCATTTACATTCGTTTGGAGGGAATACGAGGTATACATGACACTTCGCAATGAATATTATATCTTATCATGTAACATAGAAGAGAGATGCGATTTCGCGTTTTAAGAATCATTAGAACTCTATGGCCTCGATGCGCAGACATCTGCAAACGCTATTTCCTAGCATGGAAGTGTCGCACTTACGTTCTTTTGAAGTGAAAACGAGGTGTACATGACACTTCGCAATGAATATTATATCTTATCATGAAACATAGAAGTGAGATGCGATATCGCGTTTTAGGAAGCATTAGAAATCTATTGCTACGATACGTAGACATCTGCAAACGCTATTTCCTAGCATGCAAGTGTCGCATTTACATTCTTTTGAAGTGAATACGAGGTATACATGACACTTCGCAATGAATATTATATCTTCTCATGAAACATAGGAATGAGTTGCGATATCGCGTTTTGAGAAGCATTAGAACTCTATTGCTAATATACGTAGACATCTGCAAACGCTATTCCCTAGCATGGATGTGTCGCATTTACATTCTTTTGAAGTGAATACGAGGTGTACATGACACTTCGCAATGGATATTATATATTATTATGAAACATAGGAATGAGATGCTACATCTCGTTTTAAGAAGTATTAGAACTCTATTCTTTCGATACGTGATCATCTGGAAACGCTATTTCCTAGCAAGGAAGTGTCGCATTTACATTCTTTTGAAGTGAATACGAGGTATACATGACACTTCGCAATGAATATTATATCTTATCATGAAACATAGATGTGAGATGCGATATCGCGTTCTAAGAAGCATTAGAACCCTATTGCTACGATACGTAGACACCTGCGAGCGCTATTTCCTAGCATGGAAGTGTCGCATTTACATTCCATAGAAGTGAATACGAGGTATGCATTACACTTCGCAATGGAAATATTATCATATCATGAAACATAGAAATGAGATGCGACATCTCGTTTTAAGAAGTATTAGAACTCTATTCTTACGATACGTGGTCATCTGGAAATGCTATTTCCTAGATAGGAAGTGTCGCATTTACATTCTTTTGAAGTGAATACGAGGTATACATAACACTCCACAATGAATATTATATCTTATCTCGAAACATAGAAGTGAGATGTGATATCGCGTTTTAAGAAGCATTAGAGCTCTATTGCTACGATACGTAGACATCTGCAAACGCTATTTGCTAGCATGGAAGTTTCGCATTTACATACATTTGAAGTGAATACGAGGTATACATGACACTTCGCAATGAATATTATATCTCATCTCGAAACATAGAAGTGAGATGCGACATCTCGTTTTAAGAAGCATTAGATCTCTGTTGCTACGATTCGTAGACATCTGCAAACGCTATTTCCTAGCATGGAAGTGTCGCATTTACATTCTGTTGAAGTGAATACGAGGTATACATGACACTTCGCAATGAATATTATGTCTTATCATGAAACGTAGACATGAAATGCGACATCTCATTTTAAGAAGCACTAGAACTCTCTTGCTACGATACGTAGACATCTGCAATCGCTATTTCCTAGCATGGAAGTGTCGCATTTACATTCTTTTGAAGTGAATACGAGGTATACAAGACACTTCGCAATGGATATTATATCTTCTCATGAAACATAGGAATGAGTTGCGATATCGCGTTTTGAGAAGCATTAGAACTCTATTGCTAATATACGTAGACATCTGCAAACGCTATGCCCTAGCAAGGAATAGTCGCATTTACATTCTTTTGATGTGAATACGAGGTATACATGACACTTCGCAATGAATATTATATCTTATAATGAAACATAGAATTGAGATTCGATATCGCGTCTTAAGAAGCATTAGAACTCTATTGCCTCGACGCGTAGACATCTGCAGACGCTATTTCCTAGCATGGAAGTGTCGCATTTACATTCTTTTGAAGTGAATACGAGGTATACCTGACACTTCGCGATGAACATTATATCTTATCACGAAACATATTAATGAGATGCGATATCGCGATTTAAGTAGCATTAGAACTCTATTGCTACGATACGTAGACATCTGAATACGCCATTTCCTAGCAAGGAAGTGTCGCATTTACATTCGATTGGAGAGAATACGAGGTATACATGACACTTCGCAATGAGTATTATATCATATCATGAAACATAGGAGAGAGATGCCATATCGCGTTTTTAGAAGCATTAGAACACTATTGCTACGATACGTAGACATCTGCAAACGCTATTTCCTATCATGGAAGTGTCGCACTTACATTCTTTTGAAGTGAATACGTGGTATACATGACACTTCGCAATGAATATTATATCTTATTACGAAACATATATATGAGTTGCGATATCGCGATTTAAGTAGCACTAGAACTCTATTGCTACGATACGTAGACATCTGCAAACGCTATTTCGTAGCAAGCAATAGTCGCATTTACATTCTTTTGGAGTGAAAACGAGGTATACATGACACTTCGCAATGAATATTATATCTTATAATGAAACATAGAATTGAGATTCGATATCGCGTTTTAAGAAGCATTAGAACTCTATTGCCTCGGCGCGTAGACATCTGCAGACGCTATTTCCTAGCATGGAAGTGTCGCATTTACATTCTTTTGAAGTGAATACGAGGTATACCTGACACTTCGCAATGAATATTATATCTTATCACGAAACATATAAATGAGATGCGATATCGCGATATAAGTAGCATTAGAACTCTATTGCTACGATACGTAGACATCTGTATACGCCATTTCCTAGCAAGGATGTGTCGCATTTACATTCGTTTGGAGGGAATACGAGGTATACATGACACTTCGCAATGAATATTATATCTTATCATGAAACATAGAAGTGAGATGCGATATCGCGTTTTAAGAAGCATTAGAACTCTATTGCCTCGACGCGTAGACATCTGCAGACGCTATTCCCTAGCATGGAAGTGTCGCATTTACATTCTTTTGAAGTGAATACGAGGTATACCTGACACTTCGCGATGAATATTATATCATATCACGAAACATATAAATGAGATGCGATATCGCGATTTAAGTAGCATTTGAACTCTATTGCTACGATACGTAGACATTTGAATACGCCATTTCCTAGCAAGGAAGTGTCGCATTTACATTCGTTTGGAGAGAATTCGAGGAATACATGACACTTCGCAATGAATATTATATCTTATCATGAAACATAGAAGAGAGATGCGTTATCGCGTTTTAAGATTCATTAGAACTCTATGGCCTCGATGCGGAGACATCTGCAAACGCTATTTCCTAGCATGGAAGTGTCGCACTTACGTTCTTTTGAAGTGAATACGAGATATACATGACACTTCGCATTGAATATTACATCTTATAATGAAACATTGAATTGAGATTCGATATCGCGTTTTAAGAAGCATTAGAACTCTATTGCCTCGACGCGTAGACATCTGCAGACGCTACTTCCTAGCATGGAAGTGTCGCATTTACATTCTTTTGAAGTGAATACGTGGTATACCTGACACTTCGCGATGAATATTATATCTTATCAAGAAACATATAAATGAGTTGCGATATTGCGATTCAAGTAGCATTAGAACTCTATTGCTACGATACGTAGACATCTGAATACGCCATTTCCTAGCAAGGATGTGTCTTATTTACATTCGTTTGGAGGGAATACGAGGTATACATGACACTTCGCAATGAATATTATATCTTATCGGGAAACATAGAAATGAGATGCGATATCGCGTTTTGAGAAGCATTAGAACACTATTGCTACGATACGTAGACATCTGCAATTGCTATTTCCTAGCAACCAATAGTCGCATTTACATTCTTTTGAAGTGAATTCGAGGTTTACATGACACTTCGGAATGAATATTATAACTTATCACGATACATAGAAATGAGATGCGATATCGCGATCTAAGAAGCATTAGAACTCTATTGCTACGATACGTAGGCATCTGCAAACGCTATGCCCTAGCAAGGAATAGTCGCATTTACATTCTTTTGATGTGAATACGAGGTATACATGACACTTCGCAATGAATATTATATCTTATAATGAAACATAGAATTGAGATTCGATATCGCGTCTTAAGAAGCATTAGAACTCTATTGCCTCGACGCGTAGACATCTGCAGACGCTATTTCCTAGCATGGAAGTGTCGCATTTACATTCTTTTGAAGTGAATACGAGGTATACCTGACACTTCGCGATGAACATTATATCTTATCACGAAACATATTAATGAGATGCGATATCGCGATTTAAGTAGCATTAGAACTCTATTGCTACGATACGTAGACATCTGAATACGCCATTTCCTAGCAAGGAAGTGTCGCATTTACAGTCGTTTGGAGAGAATACGCGGTACACATGACACTTCGCAATGAATATTATATCTTATCATGTAACATAGAAGAGAGATGCGATTTCGCGTTTTAAGAAGCATTAGAACTCTATGGCCTCGATGCGGAGACATCTGCAAACGCTATTTCCTAGCATGGAAGTGTCGCACTTACATTCTTTTGAAGTGAATACGTGGTATACATGACACTTCGCAATGAATATTATATCTTATTACGAAACATATATATGAGTTGCGATATCGCGATTTAAGTAGCACTAGAACTCTATTGCTACGATACGTAGACATCTGCAAACGCTATTTCCCAGCAAGCAGTAGTCGCATTTACTTTTTTTTGAATTGAAAACGAGGTGTACATGACACTTCACAATGATTATTATATCTTATCACGAAACATAGAAATGAGATGCGATATCGCGATTTAAGTAACATTAAAACACCATTGCTACGATACGTAGACATCTGAATACGCCATTTCCTAGCAAGGAAGTGTCGCATTTACATTCGTTTGGAGGGAATACGAAGTATACATGACACTTCGCAATGAATATTATATCTTATCATGTAACATAGAAGAGAGATGCGATTTCGCGTTTTAAGAATCATTAGAACTCTATGGCCTCGATGCGCAGACATCTGCAAACGCTATTTCCTAGCATGGAAGTGTCGCACTTACGTTCTTTTGAAGTGAAAACGAGGTGTACATGACACTTCGCAATGAATATTATATCTTATCATGAAACATAGAAGTGAGATGCGATATCGCGTTTTAAGAAGCATTAGAACTCTATTGCTACGATACGTAGACATCTGCAAACGCTATTTCCTAGCATGCAAGTGTCGCATTTACATTCTTTTGAAGTGAATACGAGGTATACATGACACTTCGCAATGAATATTATATCTTCTCATGAAACATAGGAATGAGTTGCGATATCGCGTTTTGAGAAGCATTAGAACTCTATTGCTAATATACGTAGACATCTGCAAACGCTATTCCCTAGCATGGATGTGTCGCATTTACATTCTTTTGAAGTGAATACGAGGTGTACATGACACTTCGCAATGGATATTATATATTATTATGAAACATAGAAATGAGATGCTACATCTCGTTTTAAGAAGTATTAGAACTCTATTCTTTCGATACGTGATCATCTGGAAACGCTATTTCCTAGCAAGGAAGTGTCGCATTTACATTCTTTTGAAGTGAATACGAGGTATACATGACACTTCGCAATGAATATTATATCTTATCATGAAACATAGATGTGAGATGCGATATCGCGTTCTAAGAAGCATTAGAACCCTATTGCTACGATACGTAGACACCTGCGAGCGCTATTTCCTAGCATGGAAGTGTCGCATTTACATTCCATAGAAGTGAATACGAGGTATGCATTACACTTCGCAATGGAAATATTATCATATCATGAAACATAGAAATGAGATGCGACATCTCGTTTTAAGAAGTATTAGAACTCTATTCTTACGATACGTGGTCATCTGGAAATGCTATTACCTAGCATGGAAGTATCATATTTACATTATTTTGAAGTGAATACGAGGTATACATGACACTTCGCAATGAATATTATATCTTATCATGAAACATAATAGTGAGATGCGATATCGCGTTCTAAGAAGCATTAGAGCTCTATTGCTACGATACGTAGACATCTGCAAACGCTATTTCCTAGCATGGAAGTGTCTTATTTACATTCTTTTGAAGTGAATACGAGGTATACATGACACTTCGCAATGAATATTATATCTTATCGAGAAACATATAAGTGAGATGCGATATCGCGTTCTACGAAGCATTAGAACCCTATTGCTACGATACGTAGACATCTGCAAACACTATTTCCTAGCATGGAAGTGTCGCATTTACATTCTTTTGAAGTGAATACGAGGTAAAGAGGACACTTCGCAATGAATATTATATCTTATCATGAAACATAGAAGTGAGATGCAATATCGCGTTCTAAGAAGCATTAGAACTCTATTGCTACGATACGTAGACATCTGCAAACGCTACTTCCTAGCATGGAAGTGTCATATTTACATTCTTTTGAAGTGAGTACGAGGTATACATAACACTCCACAATGAATATTGTATCATATCATGAAACATAGCAGTGGGATGCGATATCGCGTTTAAGAAGCATTAGAACCCTATTGCTACGATGCGTAGACATCTGCAAACGCTATTTCCTAGCATCGAAGTGTCGCATTTACATTCTTTTGAAGTGAGTACGAGATATACATGACACTTCGTAATGAATATTATATCTTATCATGAAACATAGGAATGAGGTGCTATATCGCGTTTTGAGAAGCATTAGAACTATATTGCTATTATACGTAGACATCTGCAAACTCTATTTCCTAGCAAGGAAATTTCGCACTTTCATTCCACTGAAATGAATACGAGGTATACATAACATTACACAATGAATATTATATCTTTTCATGAAACATAGCAGTGAGATGCTTTATCGCGTTTTAAGAAGCATTAGAACCCTATTGCTACGACACGTAGACATCTGCAAACACTATTTCCTAGCATGGAAGTGTCGCATTTACATTCTTTTGAAGTGAATACGAGGTATAGATGACACTTCGCAATGAATATTATATCTTATCATGAAACATAGAAGTGAGATGCGATATCGCGTTCTAAGAAGCATTAGAACTCTATTGCTACGATACGTAGACATCTGCAAACGCTATTTCCTAGCATGGAAGGGTCGCATTTACATTCTTTTGAAGTGAGTACGAGGTATACATAACACTCCATAATGAGTATTATATCTTCTCATGAAACATAGCAGTGAGATGCAATATCGCGTTTTAGATGGCATTAGAACTCTATTGCTGCGATACGTAAACATCTGCAAACGCTATTTCCTAGCATGGAAGTGTCGCATTTACATTCTTTTGAAGTGAATACGAGATATACATGACACTTCGCAATGAATATTATATCTTATCATGAAATTTAGGAATGAGGTGCTATATCGCGTTTTGAGAAGCATTAGAACTCTATTGCTACGATACGTAGACATATGCAAATTCTATTTCCTAGCAAGGAAATTTCGCACTTACATTCCACTGAAGTGAATGCGAGGTATACATAACATTACACAATGAATATTATAACTTATTACGAATCATAGAAATGAAATACGTCATCTCGTTTCAAGAATCATTAGTACTCTATTGCTGTGATACGTAGACATCTGCAAACAATATTTCCTAGCACGGAAGTGTCGCATTTACATTCTTGTGAAGTGAAATCGAGGTATACATGACACTTCGCAATGAATATTATATCTTATTACGAAACATATAAGTGAAATACGACATCTCGTTTTAAGATGCATTAGTACTCTATTGCTGTGATACGTAGACATCTGCAAGCAATATTTCCTAGCAAGGAAGTGTCGCATTTACATTCTTTTGAAGTGAATACGAGGTATACATGACACTTCGCAATGAATATTATATCTTATCGAGAAACATATAAGTGAGATGCGATATCGCGTTTAAGAAGCATTAGAACTCTATTGCTACGATGCGTAGACATCTGCAAACGCTATTTCCTAGCATCGAAGTGTCGCATTTACATTCTTTTGAAGTGAGTACGAGATATACATGACACTTCGTAATGAATATTATATCTTATCATGAAACATAGGAATGAGGTGCTATATCGCGTTTTGAGAAGCATTAGAACTCTATTGCTACGATACGTAGACATCTGCAAATTCTATTTCCTAGCAAGGAAATTTCGCACTTACATTCCACTGAAGTGAATACGAGGTATACATAACATTACACAATGAATATTATAACTTATTACGAATCATAGAAATGAAATACGACATCTCGTTTCAAGAATCATTAGTACTCTATTGCTGTGATACGTAGACATCTGCAAACAATATTTCCTAGCACGGAAGTGTCGCATTTACATTCTTGTGAAGCGAAATCGAGGTATACATGACACTTCGCAATGAATATTATATCTTATTACGAAACATATAAGTGAAATACGACATCTCGTTTTAAGAAGCATTAGTACTCTATTGCTGTGATACGTAGACATCTGCAAACAATATTTCCTAGCAAGGAAGTGTCGCATTTACATTCTTTTGAAGTGAATACGAGGTATACATGACACTTCGCAATGAATATTATACCTTATCATGAAACATAGAAGAGAGGTGCGATATCGCATTTTAGGGAGCATTAGAACTCTGTTGCTGCGATACGTAGACATCTGCAAACGCTATTTCCTAGCATGGAAGTGTCGCATTTACATTCTTTCGAAGTGAATACGAGATATACATGACACTTCGCAATGAATATTATATCTTATCATGAAACATAGGAATGAGGTGCTATATCGCGTTTTGAGAAGCATTAGAACTATATTGCTATTATACGTAGACATCTGCAAACTCTATTTCCTAGCAAGGAAATTTCGCACTTTCATTCCACTGAAATGAATACGAGGTACACATAACATTACACAATGAATATTATATCTTATCACGAAACATAGAAATGAAATGCGGCATCTCGTTTTAAGAAGCATTAGGTCTCTATTGCTACGATACGTAGACATCTGCAAACGCTATTACCTAGCATGGAAGTATCATATCTACATTATTTTGAAGTGAATACGAGGTATACATGACACTTCGCAATGAATATTATATCTTATCATGAAACATAGAAGTGAGATGCGATATCGCGTTTAAGAAACATTAGAACTCTATTGCTACGATGCGTAGACATCTGCAAACGCTATTTCCTAGCATCGAAGTGTCGCATTTACATTCTTTTGAAGTGAGTACGAGATATACATGACACTTCGTAATGAATATTATATCTTATCATGAAACATAGGAATGAGGTGCTATATCGCGTTTTGAGAAGCATTAGAACTCTATTGCTACGATACGTAGACATCTGCAAATTCTATATCCTAGCAAGGAAATTTCGCACTTACATTCCACTGAAGTGAATACGAGGTATACATAACATTACACAATGAATATTATAACTTATTACGAATCATAGAAATGAAATACGACATCTCGTTTCAAGAATCATTAGTACTCTATTGCTGTGATACGTAGACATCTGCAAACAATATTTCCTAGCACGGAAGTGTCGCATTTACATTCTTGTGAAGTGAAATCGAGGTATACATGACACTTCGCAATGAATATTATATCTTATTACGAAACATATAAGTGAAATACGACATCTCGTTTTAAGAAGCATTAGTACTCTATTGCTGTGATACGTAGACATCTGCAAACAATATTTCCTAGCAAGGAAGTGTCGCATTTACATTCTTTTGAAGTGAATACGAGGTATACATGACACTTCGCAATGAATATTATACCTTATCATGAAACATAGAAGAGGGGTGCGATATCGCATTCTAGGGAGCATTAGAACTCTATTGCTGCGATACGTAGACATCTGCAAACGCTATTTCCTAGCATCGAAGTGTCGCATTTACATTCTTTTGAAGTGAGTACGAGATATACATGACACTTCGTAATGAATATTATATCTTATCATGAAACATAGGAATGAGGTGCTATATCGCGTTTTGAGAAGCATTAGAACTATATTGCTATTATACGTAGACATCTGCAAACTCTATTTCCTAGCAATACACTTACATTCCACTGGCATTCCACTGAAGTGAATACGAGGTATACATAACACTCCACAATGAATATTATATCTTATCACGAAGCATAGAAATGAAATGCGGCATCTCGTTTTAAGACGCATTAGAACTCTATTGCTACGATACGTAGACATCTGCAAATGCTATTTCCTAGCATGGAAGTGTCATATTTACATTCTTTTGAAGTGAAATCGAGGTATACATGACACCTCGCAATGAATATTATATCTTATCATGGAACATAGAAGTGAGATGCGATATCGCGTTCTAAGAAGCATTAGAACCCTATTGCTACGATACGTAGACATCTGAAAACACTACTTCCTAGCATGGAAGTGTCGCATTTACATTCTTTTGTAGTGAATACGAGGTATACATGACACTTCGCAATGAATATTATACCTTATCATGAAACATAGAAGAGGGGTGCGATATCGCATTCTAGGGAGCATTAGAACTCTATTGCTGCGATACGTAGACATCTGCAAACGCTATTTCCTAGCATCGAAGTGTCGCATTTACATTCTTTTGAAGTGAGTACGAGATATACATGACACTTCGTAATGAATATTATATCTTATCATGAAACATAGGAATGAGGTGCTATATCGCGTTTTGAGAAGCATTAGAACTATATTGCTATTATACGTAGACATCTGCAAACTCTATTTCCTAGCAAGGAAATTTCGCACTTTCCTTCCACTGAAATGAATACGAGGTATACATAACATTACACAATGAATATTATATCTTATCACGAAACATAGAAATGAAATGCGGCATCTCGTTTTAAGAAGCATTAGGTCTCTATTGCTACGATACGTAGACATCTGCAAACGCTATTACCTAGCATGGAAGTATCATATTTACATTATTTTGAAGTGAATACGAGGTATACATGACACTTCGCAATGAATATTATATCTTATCATGAAACATAGAAGTGAGATGCGATATCGCGTTCTAAGAAGCATTAGAGCTCTATTGCTACGATACGTAGACATCTGCAAACGCTATTTCCTAGCATGGAAGTGTCTTATTTACATTCTTTTGAAGTGAATACGAGGTATACATGACACTTCGCAATGTATATTATATCTTATCGAGAAACATATAAGTGAGATGCGATATCGCGTTTAAGAAGCATTAGAACTCTATTGCTACGATGCGTATACATCTGCAAACGCTATTTCCTAGCATCGAAGTGTCGCATTTACATTCTTTTGAAGTGAGTACGAGATATACATGACACTTCGTAATGAATATTATATCTTATCATGAAACATAGGAATGAGGTGCTATATCGCGTTTTGAGAAGCATTAGAACTCTATTGCTACGATACGTAGACATCTGCAAATTCTATTTCCTAGCAAGGAAATTTCGCACTTACATTCCACTGAAGTGAATACGAGGTATACATAACATTACACAATGAATATTATAACTTATTACGAATCATAGAAATGAAATACGACATCTCGTTTCAAGAATCATTAGTACTCTATTGCTGTGATACGTAGACATCTGCAAACAATATTTCCTAGCACGGAAGTGTCGCATTTACATTCTTGTGAAGTGAAATCGAGGTATACATGACACATCGCAATGAATATTATATCTTATTACGAAACATATAAGTGAAATACGACATCTCGTTTTAAGAAGCATTAGTACTCTATTGCTGTGATACGTAGACATCTGCAAACAATATTTCCTAGCAAGGAAGTGTCGCATTTACATTCTTTTGAAGTGAATACGAGGTATACATGACACTTCGCAATGAATATTATACCTTATCATGAAACATAGAAGAGAGGTGCGATATCGCATTTTAGGGAGCATTAGAACTCTATTGCTGCGATACGTAGACATCTGCAAACGCTATTTCCTAGCATGGAAGTGTCGCATTTACATTCTTTCGAAGTGAATACGAGATATACATGACACTTCGCAATGAATATTATATCTTATCATGAGACATAGGAATGAGTTGCTATAACGCGTTTTGAGAAGCATTAGAACTCTATTGCTAATATGCGTAGACATCTGCAAACTCTATTTCCTAGCAATACACTTACATTCCACTGGCATTCCACTGAAGTGAATACGAGGTATACATAACACTCCACAATGAATATTATATCTTATCACGAAGCATAGAAATGAAATGCGGCATCTCGTTTTAAGACGCATTAGAACTCTATTGCTACGATACGTAGACATCTGCAAATGCTATTTCCTAGCATGGAAGTGTCATATTTACATTCTTTTGAAGTGAAATCGAGGTATACATGACACCTCGCAATGAATATTATATCTTATCATGGAACATAGAAGTGAGATGCGATATCGCGTTCTAAGAAGCATTAGAACCCTATTGCTACGATACGTAGACATCTGAAAACACTACTTCCTAGCATGGAAGTGTCGCATTTACATTCTTTTGTAGTGAATACGAGGTATACATGACACTTCGCAATGAATATTATACCTTATCATGAAACATAGAAGAGGGGTGCGATATCGCATTCTAGGGAGCATTAGAACTCTATTGCTGCGATACGTAGACATCTGCAAACGCTATTTCCTAGCATGGAAGTGTCGCATTTACATTCTTTTGAAGTGAATACGAGATATACATGACACTTCGCAATGAATATTATAGCTTATCATGAAACATAGGAATGAGGTGCTATATCGCGTTTTGAGAATCATTAGAACTATATTGCTATTATACGTAGACATCTGCAAACTCTATTTCCTAGCAAGGAAATTTCGCACTTTCATTCCACTGAAGTGAATACGAGGTATACATAACATTACACAATGAATATTATATCTTTTCATGAAACATAGCAGTGAGATGCTTTATCGCGTTTTAAGAAGCATTAGAACTCTATTGCTACAATACGTAGACATCTGCAAACGCTATTTCCTAGCATAGAAGTGTCTTATTTACATTCTTTTGAAGTGAATACGAGGTATACATGTCACTTCGCAATGAATATTATATCTTATCATGAAACGTAGATGTGAGGTGCGATATCGCATTGTAAGAAGCATTGGAACTCTATAGCTAATATACGTAGATATCTGCAAACTCTATTTCCTAGCATGGGCATGTGGTACTTACATTCCACTGAAGTGAATACGAGGTATACATAGCATTACACAGTGAGTAATATATCTTATTACGAAACATAGAGTTGATATACGACATCTCGTTTTAAGAAGCATTAGTACTCTATTGCTGTGATACGTAGACATTTGCAAACAATATTTCCTAGCAAGGAAGTGTCGCATTTACATTCCTGTGAAGTGAAATCGAGGTATACATGACACTTCGCACTGAATATTATATCTTATCATGAAACATAGAAGTGAGATGCTTTATCGCATTTTAAGAAGCATTAGAACTCTATTGCTACGATACGTAGACATCTGCAAACGCTATTTCCTAGAATGGAAGTGTCGCATTTACATTCATTTGAAGTGAATACGAGGTATAAATGACACTCCACAATGAATATTACATCTTATCACGGAACATAGAAATGAAATTAGGCATCTCGTTTTAAGAAGCATTAGAACTCTATTGCTACGATACGTAGACATCTGCAAACGCTATTTCCTAGCATGGAAGTGTCATATTTACATTCTTTTGAAGTGAGTACGAGGTATACATAACACTCCATAATGAATATTATATCTTATCATGAAACATAGAAGTGAGATGCGATATCGCGTTCTAAGATGCATTAGAAATCCATTGCTACGATACGTAGACATCTGCAAACGCTATTTCCTAGCATGGAAGTGTCGCATTTACATTCTTTTGAAGTGAATACGAGTTATAGAGGACACTTCGCAATGAATATTATATCTTATCATGAAACATAGAAGTGAGATGCGATATCGCGTTCTAAGAAGCATTGGAACTCTATTGCTACGATACGTAGACATCTGCAAACGCTATTTCCTAGCATGGAAGGGTCGCATTTACATTCTTTTGAAGTGAGTACGAGGTATACATAACACTCCATAATGAATATTATATCTTCTCATGAAACATAGCAGTGAGATGCAATATCGCGTTTTAGGTGGCATTAGAACTCTATTGCTGCGATACGTAAACATCTGCAAACGCTATTTCCTAGCATGGAAGTGTCGCATTTACATTCTTTTGAAGTGAATACGAGATATACATGACACATCGCAATGAATATTATATCTTATCATGAAATTTAGGAATGAGGTGCTATATCGCGTTTTGAGAAGCATTAGAACTCTATTGCTACGATACGTAGACATCTGCAAATTCTATTTCCTAGCAAGGAAATTTCGCACTTACATTCCACTGAAGTGAATACGAGGTATACATAACATTACACAATGAATATTATAACTTATTACGAATCATAGAAATGAAATACGACATCTCGTTTCAAGAATCATTAGTACTCTATTGCTGTGATACGTAGACATCTGCAAACAATATTTCCTAGCACGGAAGTGTCGCATTTACATTCTTGTGAAGTGAAATCGAAGTATACATGACACTTCGCAATGAATATTATATCTTATTACGAAACATATAAGTGAAATACGACATCTCGTTTTAAGAAGCATTAGTACTCTATTGCTGTGATACGTAGACATCTGCAAACAATATTTCCTAGCAAGGAAGTGTCGCATTTACATTCTTTTGAAGTGAATACGAGGTATACATGACACTTCGCAATGAATATTATACCTTATCATGAAACATAGAAGAGAGGTGCGATATCGCATTTTAGGGAGCATTAGAACTCTATTGCTGCGATACGTAGACATCTGCAAACGCTATTTCCTAGCATGGAAGTATCGCATTTACATTCTTTTGAAGTGAATACGAGATATACATGACACTTCGCAATGAATATTATATCTTATCATGAGACATAGGAATGAGTTGCTATAACGCGTTTTGAGAAGCATTAGAACTCTATTGCTAATATGCGTAGACATCTGCAAACTCTATTTCCTAGCAATACACTTACATTCCACTGGCATTCCACTGAAGTGAATACGAGGTATACGTAACACTCCACAATGAATATTATATCTTATCACGAAGCATAGAAATGAAATGCGGCATCTCGTTTTAAGACGCATTAGAACTCTATTGCTACGATACGTAGACATCTGCAAATGCTATTTCCTAGCATGGAAGTGTCATATTTACATTCTTTTGAAGTGAAATCGAGGTATACATGACACCTCGCAATGAATATTATATCTTATCATGGAACATAGAAGTGAGATGCGATATCGCGTTCTAAGAAGCATTAGAACCCTATTGCTACGATACGTAGACATCTGAAAACACTACTTCCTAGCATGGAAGTGTCGCATTTACATTCTTTTGTAGTGAATACGAGGTATACATGACACTTCGCAATGAATATTATATCTTATTACGAAACATATAAGTGAAATACGACATCTCGTTTTAAGAAGCATTAGTACTCTATTGCTGTGATACGTAGACATCTGCAAACAATATTTCCTAGCAAGGAAGTGTCGCATTTACATTCTTTTGAAGTGAATACGAGGTACACATGACACTTCGCAATGAATATTATACCTTCTCATGAAACATAGAAGAGAGATGCGATATCGCGTTTTAGTAAGCATTAGAACTCTATTGCTGCGATACGTAGACATCTGCAAACGCTATTTCCTAGCATGGAAGTGTCGCATTTACATTCTTTTGAAGTGAATACGAGATATACATGACACTACGCAATGAATATTATAGCTTATCATGAAACATAGGAATGAGGTGCTATATCGCGTTTTGAGAATCATTAGAACTATATTGCTATTATACGTAGACATCTGCAAACTCTATTTCCTAGCAAGGAAATTTCGCACTTTCATTCCACTGAAATGAATACGAGGTATACATAACATTACACAATGAATATTATATCTTATCACGAAACATAGAAATGAAATGCGGCATCTCGTTTTAAGAAGCATTAGGTCTCTATTGCTACGATACGTAGACATCTGCAAACGCTATTACCTAGCATGGAAGTATCATATTTACATTATTTTGAAGTGAATACGAGGTATACATGACACTTCGCAATGAATATTATATCTTATCATGAAACATAGAAGTGAGATGCGATATCGCGTTCTAAGAAGCATTAGAGCTCTATTGCTACGATACGTAGACATCTGCAAACGCTATTTCCTAGCATGGAAGTGTCTTATTTACATTCTTTTGAAGTGAATACGAGGTATACATGACACTTCGCAATGAATATTATATCTTATCGAGAAACATATAAGTGAGATGCGATATCGCGTTTAAGAAGCATTAGAACTCTATTGCTACGATGCGTAGACATCTGCAAACGCTATTTCCTAGCATCGAAGTGTCGCATTTACATTCTTTTGAAGTGAGTACGAGATATACATGACACTTCGTAATGAATATTATATCTTATCATGAAACATAGGAATGAGGTGCTATATCGCGTTTTGAGAAGCATTAGAACTCTATTGCTACGATACGTAGACATCTGCAAATTCTATTTCCTAGCAAGGAAATTTCGCACTTACATTCCACTGAAGTGAATACGAGGTATACATAACATTACACAATGAATATTATAACTTATTACGAATCATAGAAATGAAATACGACATCTCGTTTCAAGAATCATTAGTACTCTATTGCTGTGATACGTAGACATCTGCAAACAATATTTCCTAGCACGGAAGTGTCGCATTTACATTCTTGTGAAGTGAAATCGAGGTATACATGACACTTCGCAATGAATATTATATCTTATTACGAAACATATAAGTGAAATACGACATCTCGTTTTAAGAAGCATTAGTACTCTATTGCTGTGATACGTAGACATCTGCAAACAATATTTCCTAGCAAGGAAGTGTCGCATTTACATTCTTTTGAAGTGAATACGAGGTATACATGACACTTCGCAATGAATATTATACCTTATCATGAAACATAGAAGAGAGGTGCGATATCGCATTTTAGGGAGCATTAGAACTCTATTGCTGCGATACGTAGACATCTGCAAACGCTATTTCCTAGCATGGAAGTGTCGCATTTACATTCTTTTGAAGTGAATACGAGATATACATGACACTTCGCAATGAATATTATATCTTATCATGAGACATAGGAATGAGTTGCTATAACGCGTTTTGAGAAGCATTAGAACTCTATTGCTAATATGCGTAGACATCTGCAAACTCTATTTCCTAGCAATACACTTACATTCCACTGGCATTCCACTGAAGTGAATACGAGGTATACATAACACTCCACAATGAATATTATATCTTATCACGAGGCATAGAAATGAAATGCGGCATCTCGTTTTAAGACGCATTAGAACTCTATTGCTACGATACGTAGACATCTGCAAATGCTATTTCCTAGCATGGAAGTGTCATATTTACATTCTTTTGAAGTGAAATCGAGGTATACATGACACCTCGCAATGAATATTATATCTTATCATGGAACATAGAAGTGAGATGCGATATCGCGTTCTAAGAAGCATTAGAACCCTATTGCTACGATACGTAGACATCTGAAAACACTACTTCCTAGCATGGAAGTGTCGCATTTACATTCTTTTGTAGTGAATACGAGGTATACATGACACTTCGCAATGAATATTATATCTTATTACGAAACATATAAGTGAAATACGACATCTCGTTTTAGAAGCATTAGTACTCTATTGCTGTGATACGTAGACATCTGCAAACAATATTTCCTAGCAAGGAAGTGTCGCATTTACATTCTTTTGAAGTGAATACGAGGTACACATGACACTTCGCAATGAATATTATACCTTCTCATGAAACATAGAAGAGAGATGCGATATCGCGTTTTAGTAAGCATTAGAACTCTATTGCTGCGATACGTAGACATCTGCAAACGCTATTTCCTAGCATGGAAGTGTCGCATTTACATTCTTTTGAAGTGAATACGAGATATACATGACACTTCGCAATGAATATTATAGCTTATCATGAAACATAGGAATGAGGTGCTATATCGCGTTTTGAGAATCATTAGAACTATATTGCTATTATACGTAGACATCTGCAAACTCTATTTCCTAGCAAGGAAATTTCGCACTTTCATTCCATTGAAGTGAATACGAGGTATACATAACATTACACAATGAATATTATATCTTTTCATGAAACATAGCAGTGAGATGCTTTATCGCGTTTTAAGAAGCATTAGAACTCTATTGCTACAATACGTAGACATCTGCAAACGCTATTTCCTAGCATAGAAGTGTCTTATTTACATTCTTTTGAAGTGAATACGAGGTATACATGTCACTTCGCAATGAATATTATATCTTATCATGGAACATAGAAGTGAGATGCGATATCGCGTTCTAAGAAGCATTAGAACCCTATTGCTACGATACGTAGACATCTGAAAACACTACTTCCTAGCATGGAAGTGTCGCATTTACATTCTTTTGTAGTGAATACGAGGTATACATGACACTTCGCAATGAATATTATATCTTATTACGAAACATATAAGTGAAATACGACATCTCGTTTTAAGAAGCATTAGTACTCTATTGCTGTGATACGTAGACATCTGCAAACAATATTTCCTAGCAAGGAAGTGTCGCATTTACATTCTTTTGAAGTGAATACGAGGTATACATGACACTTCGCAATGAATATTATACCTTATCATGAAACATAGAAGAGAGGTGCGATATCGCATTCTAGGGAGCATTAGAACTCTATTGCTGCGATACGTAGACATCTGCAAACGCTATTTCCTAGCATGGAAGTGTCATATTTACATTCTTTTGTAGTGAAATCGAGGTATACATGACACTTCGCAATGAATATTATATCTTATCATGGAACATAGAAGTGAGATGCGATATCGCGTTCTAAGAAGCATTAGAACCCTATTGCTACGACACGTAGACATCTGCAAACACTATTTCCTAGCATGGAAGTGTCATATTTACATTCCTTTGAAGTGAATAAGAGGTATACATGACACTTCGCAATGAATATTATATCTTATTATGTAACATAGAAATGAAATACGACATCTCGTTTTAAGAATCATTAGTACTCTATTGCTGTGATACGTAGACATCTGCAAACAATATTTCCTAGCAAGGATGTGTCGCATTTACATTCTTGTTAAGTGAAATCGAGGTATACATGACACATCGCAATGAATATTATACCTTATCATGAAACATAGAAGAGAGATGCGATATCGCGTGTTAGTAAGCATTAGAACTCTATTGCTGCGATACGTAGACATCTGCAAACGCTATTTCCTAGCATTACACTTACATTCCACTTACATTCCACTGAAGTGAACACGAGGTATACATAGCACTCCACAATGAATATTATATCTTATCACGAAACATAGAAATGAAATGCGGCATCTCGTTTTAAGACGCATTAGGACTCTATTGCTACGATACGTAGACATCTGCAAACGCTATTACCTAGCATGGAAGTATCATATTTACATTATTTTGAAGTGAATACGAGGTATACATGACACTTCGCAATGAATATTATATCTTATCATGAAACATAGAAGTGAGATGCGATATCGCGTTCTAAGAAGCATTAGAGCTCTATTGCTACGATACGTAGACATCTGCAAACGCTATTTCCTAGCATGGAAGTGTCTTATTTACATTCTTTTGAAGTGAATACGAGGTATACATGACACTTCGCAATGAATATTATATCTTATCGAGAAACATATAAGTGAGATGCGATATCGCGTTTAAGAAGCATTAGAACTCTATTGCTACGATGCGTAGACATCTGCAAACGCTATTTCCTAGCATCGAAGTGTCGCATTTACATTCTTTTGAAGTGAGTACGAGATATACATGACACTTCGTAATGAATATTATATCTTATCATGAAACATAGGAATGAGGTGCTATATCGCGTTTTGAGAAGCATTAGAACTCTATTGCTACGATACGTAGACATCTGCAAATTCTATTTCCTAGCAAGGAAATTTCGCACTTACATTCCACTGAAGTGAATACGAGGTATACATAACATTACACAATGAATATTATAACTTATTACGAATCATAGAAATGAAATACGACATCTCGTTTCAAGAATCATTAGTACTCTATTGCTGTGATACGTAGACATCTGCAAACAATATTTCCTAGCACGGAAGTGTCGCATTTACATTCTTGTGAAGTGAAATCGAGGTATACATGACACTTCGCAATGAATATTATATCTTATTACGAAACATATAAGTGAAATACGACATCTCGTTTTAAGAAGCATTAGTACTCTATTGCTGTGATACGTAGACATCTGCAAACAATATTTCCTAGCAAGGAAGTGTCGCATTTACATTCTTTTGAAGTGAATACGAGGTATACATGACACTTCGCAATGAATATTATACCTTATCATGAAACATAGAAGAGAGGTGCGATATCGCATTTTAGGGAGCATTAGAACTCTATTGCTGCGATACGTAGACATCTGCAAACGCTATTTCCTAGCATGGAAGTGTCGCATTTACATTCTTTCGAAGTGAATACGAGATATACATGACACTTCGCAATGAATATTATATCTTATCATGAGACATAGGAATGAGTTGCTATAACGCGTTTTGAGAAGCATTAGAACTCTATTGCTAATATGCGTAGACATCTGCAAACTCTATTTCCTTGCAATACACTTACATTCCACTGGCATTCCACTGAAGTGAATACGAGGTATACATAACACTCCACAATGAATATTATATCTTATCACGAAGCATAGAAATGAAATGCGGCATCTCGTTTTAAGACGCATTAGAACTCTATTGCTACGATACGTAGACATCTGCAAATGCTATTTCCTAGCATGGAAGTGTCATATTTACATTCTTTTGAAGTGAAATCGAGGTATACATGACACCTCGCAATGAATATTATATCTTATCATGGAACATAGAAGTGAGATGCGATATCGCGTTCTAAGAAGCATTAGAACCCTATTGCTACGATACGTAGACATCTGAAAACACTACTTCCTAGCATGGAAGTGTCGCATTTACATTCTTTTGTAGTGAATACGAGGTATACATGACACTTCGCAATGAATATTATACCTTATCATGAAACATAGAAGAGGGGTGCGATATCGCATTCTAGGGAGCATTAGAACTCTATTGCTGCGATACGTAGACATCTGCAAACGCTATTTCCTAGCATCGAAGTGTCGCATCTACATTCTTTTGAAGTGAATACGAGATATACATGACACTTCGCAATGAATATTATATCTTATCATGAAATTTAGGAATGAGGTGCTATATCGCGTTTTGAGAAGCATTAGAACTCTATTGCTACGATACGTAGACATCTGCAAATTCTATTTCCTAGCAAGGAAATTTCGCACTTACATTCCACTGAAGTGAATACGAGGTATACATAACATTACACAATGAATATTATAACTTATTACGAATCATAGAAATGAAATACGACATCTCGTTTCAAGAATCATTAGTACTCTATTGCTGTGATACGTAGACATCTGCAAACAATATTTCCTAGCACGGAAGTGTCGCATTTACATTCTTGTGAAGTGAAATCGAGGTATACATGACACTTCGCAATGAATATTATATCTTATTACGAAACATATAAGTGAAATACGACATCTCGTTTTAAGAAGCATTAGTACTCTATTGCTGTGATACGTAGACATCTGCAAACAATATTTCCTAGCAAGGAAGTGTCGCATTTACATTCTTTTGAAGTGAATACGAGGTATACATGACACTTCGCAATGAATATTATACCTTATCATGAAACATAGAAGAGAGGTGCGATATCGCATTTTAGGGAGCATTAGAACTCTATTGCTGCGATACGTAGACATCTGCAAACGCTATTTCCTAGCATGGAAGTGTCGCATTTACATTCTCTTGAAGTGAATACGAGATATACATGACACTTCGCAATGAATATTATATCTTATCATGAGACATAGGAATGAGTTGCTATAACGCGTTTTGAGAAGCATTAGAACTCTATTGCTAATATGCGTAGACATCTGCAAACTCTATTTCCTAGCAATACACTTACATTCCACTGGCATTCCACTGAAGTGAATACGAGGTATACATAACACTCCACAATGAATATTATATCTTATCACGAAGCATAGAAATGAAATGCGGCATCTCGTTTTAAGACGCATTAGAACTCTATTGCTACGATACGTAGACATCTGCAAATGCTATTTCCTAGCATGGAAGTGTCATATTTACATTCTTTTGAAGTGAAATCGAGGTATACATGACACCTCGCAATGAATATTATATCTTATCATGGAACATAGAAGTGAGATGCGATATCGCGTTCTAAGAAGCATTAGAACCCTATTGCTACGATACGTAGACATCTGAAAACACTACTTTCTAGCATGGAAGTGTCGCATTTACATTCTTTTGTAGTGAATACGAGGTATACATGACACTTCGCAATGAATATTATATCTTATTACGAAACATATAAGTGAAATACGACATCTCGTTTTAGAAGCATTAGTACTCTATTGCTGTGATACGTAGACATCTGCAAACAATATTTCCTAGCAAGGAAGTGTCGCATTTACATTCTTTTGAAGTGAATACGAGGTACACATGACACTTCGCAATGAATATTATACCTTCTCATGAAACATAGAAGAGAGATGCGATATCGCGTTTTAGTAAGCATTAGAACTCTATTGCTGCGATACGTAGACATCTGCAAACGCTATTTTCTAGCATGGAAGTGTCGCATTTACATTCTTTTGAAGTGAATACGAGATATACATGACACTTCGCAATGAATATTATAGCTTATCATGAAACATAGGAATGAGGTGCTATATCGCGTTTTGAGAATCATTAGAACTATATTGCTATTATACGTTGACATCTGCAAACTCTATTTCCTAGCAAGGAAATTTCGCACTTTCATTCCACTGAAGTGAATACGAGGTATACATAACATTACACAATGAATATTATATCTTTTCATGAAACATAGCAGTGAGATGCTTTATCGCGTTTTAAGAAGCATTAGAACTCTATTGCTACAATACGTAGACATCTGCAAACGCTATTTCCTAGCATAGAAGTGTCTTATTTACATTCTTTTGAAGTGAATACGAGGTATACATGTCACTTCGCAATGAATATTATATCTTATCATGGAACATAGAAGTGAGATGCGATATCGCGTTCTAAGAAGCATTAGAACCCTATTGCTACGATACGTAGACATCTGAAAACACTACTTCCTAGCATGGAAGTGTCGCATTTACATTCTTTTGTAGTGAATACGAGGTATACATGACACTTCGCAATGAATATTATATCTTATTACGAAACATATAAGTGAAATACGACATCTCGTTTTAAGAAGCATTAGTACTCTATTGCTGTGATACGTAGACATCTGCAAACTATATTTCCTAGCAAGGAAGTGTCGCATTTACATTCTTTTGAAGTGAATACGAGGTACACATGACACTTCGCAATGAATATTATACCTTATCATGAAACATAGAAGAGAGGTGCGATATCGCATTCTAGGGAGCATTAGAACTCTATTGCTGCGATACGTAGACATCTGCAAACGCTATTTCCTAGCATGGAAGTGTCATATTTACATTCTTTTGTAGTGAAATCGAGGTATACATGACACTTCGCAATGAATATTATATCTTATCATGGAACATAGAAGTGAGATGCGATATCGCGTTCTAAGAAGCATTAGAACCCTATTGCTACGACACGTAGACATCTGCAAACACTATTTCCTAGCATGGAAGTGTCATATTTACATTCCTTTGAAGTGAATAAGAGGTATACATGACACTTCGCAATGAATATTATATCTTATTACGTAACATAGAAATGAAATACGACATCTCGTTTTAAGAATCATTAGTACTCTATTGCTGTGATACGTAGACATCTTCAAACAATATTTCCTAGCAAGGATGTGTCGCATTTACATTCTTGTTAAGTGAAATCGAGGTATACATGACACATCGCAATGTATATTATACCTTATCATGAAACATAGAAGAGAGATGCGATATCGCGTGTTAGTAAGCATTAGAACTCTATTGCTGCGATACGTAGACATCTGCAAACGCTATTTCCTAGCATTACACTTACATTCCACTTACATTCCACTGAAGTGAACACGAGGTATACATAGCACTCCACAATGAATATTATATCTTATCACGAAACATAGAAATGAAATGCGGCATCTCGTTTTAAGACGCATTAGGACTCTATTGCTACGATACGTAGACATCTGCAAACGCTATTTCCTAGCATGGAAGTGTCATATTTACATTCTTTTGAAGTGAATAAGAGGTATACATGACACTTCGAAATGAAAATTATATCTTATTACGTAACATAGATATGAAATACGACATCTCGTTTTAAGAATCATTAGTACTCTATTGCTGTTATACGTAGACATCTGCAAACAATATTTCCTAGGAAGGATGTGTCGCATTTACATTCTTGTTAAGTGAAATCGAGGTATACATGACACTTCGCAATGAATATTATATCTTATCATGGAACATAGATGTGAGATGCGATATCGCGTTCTAAGAAGCATTAGAACTCTATTTCTGCGATACGTAGACATCTGCAAACGCTATTTCCTAGCATGGAAGTGTCGCATTTACATTCTTTTGATGTGAATACGAGATATACATGACACTTCGCAATGAATATTATAGCTTATCATGAAACATTGGAATGAGGTGCTATATCGCGTTTTGAGAAGCATTAGAACTATATTGCTATTATACGTAGACATCTGCAAACTCTATTTCCTAGCAAGGAAATTTCGCACTTTCATTCCACTGAAGTGAATACGAGGTATACATAACATTACACAATGAATATTATATCTTATCGAGAAACATATAAGTGAGATGCGATATCGCGTTCTACGAAGCATTAGAACCCTATTGCTACGATACGTAGACATCTGCAAACACTATTTCCTAGCATGGAAGTGTCATATTTACATTCTTTTGAAGTGAATAAGAGGTATACATGACACTTCGCAATGAATATTATATCTTATTACGAAACATAGAAATGAAATACGACATCTCGTTTTAAGAATCGTTAGTACTCTATTGCTGTCATACGTAGACATCTGCAAACAATATTTCCTAGCAAGGATGTGTCGCATTTACATTCTTGTTAAGTGAAATCGAGGTATACATGACACTTCGCAATGAATATTGTATCTTATCATGGAACATAGAAGTGAGATGCGATATCGCGTTCTAAGAAGCATTAGAACTCTATTTCTGCGATACGTAGTCGTCTGCAAACGCTATTTCCTAGCATGGAAGTGTCGCATTTACATTCTTTTGAAGTGAATACGAGGTATACATGTCACTTCGCAATGAATATTATATCTTATCATGAAACGTAGATGTGAGGTGCGATATCGCGTTGTAAGAAGCATTAGAACTCTATTGCTGTGATACGTAGACATCTGCAAACAATATTTCCTAGGAAGGATGTGTCGCATTTACATTCTTGTTAAGTGATATCGAGGTATACATGACACTTCGCAATGAATATTATATCTTATCATGGAACATAGAAGTGAGATGCGAATTCGCGTTCTAAGAAGCATTAGAACCCTATTGCTACGATACGTAGACATCTGCAAACACTATTTCCTAGCATGGAAGTGTCGCATTTACATTCATTTGAAGTGAATACGAGGTATAGATGACACTTTGCAATGAATATTATATCTTATCATGAAACATAGAAGTGAGATGCGATATCGCGTTCTAAGAAGCATTAGAACTCTATTTCTCCGATACGTAGACATCTGCAAACGCTATTTCCTAGCGTGGAAGTGTCGCATTTACATTCATTTGAAGTGAATACGAGGTATACATGACACTCCGCAATGAATATTATATCTTATCATGAAACATAGAAGTGAGATGCGATATCGCGTTCTAAGAAGCATTAGAACTCTATTGCTACGATACGTAGACATCTGCAAACGCTATTTCCTGGCATAGAAGTGTCTTATTTACATTCTTTTGAAGTGAATACGAGGTATACATGTCACTTCGCAATGAATATTATATCTTATCATGAAACGTAGATGTGAGGTGCGATATCGCGTTGTAAGAAGCATTAGAACTCTATTGCTACGATACGTAGACATCTGCAAACGCTATTTCCTAGCATGGAAGGGTCGCATTTACACTCTTTTGAAGTGAATACGAGGTATAGATGACACTTAGCAATGAATATTATATCTTATCATGAAACATAGATCTGAGATGCGATATCGCGTTCTAAGAAGCATTAGAACTCTATTGCTACGATACGTAGACATCTGCAAGCGCTATCTCCTAGCATGGAAGTGTCGCATTTACATTCATTTGAAGTGAATGCGAGGTATACATGACACTTCGCAATGAATATTATACCTTATCATGAAACATAGAAGAGAGATGCGATATCGCGTTTTAGTAAGCATTAGAACTCTATTGCTGCGATACGTAGACATCTGCAAACGCTATTTCCTAGCATTACACTTACATTCCACTTACATTCCACTGAAGTGAATACGAGGTATATATAACACTCCACAATGAATATTATATCTTATCACGAAACATAGAAATGAAATGCGGCATCTCGTTTTAAGACGCATTAGGACTCTATTGCTACGATACGTAGACATCTGCAAACGCTATTTCCTAGCATGGAAGTGTCATATTTACATTCTATTGAAGTGAATACGAGGTATACATGACACTTCGCAATGAATATTATATCTTATCATGAAACATAGATGTGAGATGCGATATCGCGTTCTAAGAAGCATTAGAACTCTATTGCTACGATACGTAGACATCTGCAAACGCTATTTCCTAGCATGGAAGTGTCTTATTTACATTCTTTTGAAGTGAATACGAGGTATACATGACACTTCGCAATGAATATTATATCTTATCATGGAACATAGAAGTGAGATGCGATATCGCGTTCTAAGAAGCATTAGGACCCTATTGCTACGATACGTAGACATGTGCAAACGCTACTTCCTAGCATGGAAGTGTCGCATTTACATTCTTTTGAAGTGAATACGAGGTATACATGACACTTCGCAATGAATATTATATCTTATCATGAAACATAGAAGTGAGATGCTATATCGCGTTCTAAGAAGCATTAGAACTCTATTGCTACGATACGTAGACATCCGCAAAGGCTATTTCCTAGCATGGAAGGTTCGCATTTACATTCTTTTGATGTGAGTACGAGGTATACATAACACTCCATAATGAATATTATATCTTATCATGAAACATAGCAGTGAGATGCGATATCGCGTTTTAAGAAGCATTAGAACTCTATTGCTACGGTACGTAGACATCTGCAATCGCTATTTCCTAGCATTGAAGTGTCACATTTACATTCATTTGAAGTGAGTACGAGGTATACATAACACTCCATAATGAATATTATATCTAATCATGAAACATAGCAGTGAGATGCGATATCGCGTTTTAGGAAGCATTGGAACTCTATTGCTGCGATACGTAGACATCTGCAAACTCTATTTCCTAGCAAGGAAATTTCGCACTTACATTCCACTGAAGTGAATACGAGGTATACATAACATTACACAATGAATATTATATCTTATTACGAAACATAGAAGTGAAATACGACATCTCGTTTTATGAAGCATTAGTATTCTATTGCTGTGATACGTAGACATCTGCAAACACTATTTCCTAGCATGGAAGTGTCGCATTTACATCCTTCTGAAGTGATTACGAGGTATAGATGACACTTCGCAATAAATATTATATCTTATCATGGAACATAGTTGTCAGATGCGATATCGCGCTCTAAGAAGCATTAGAACTCTATTGCTACGATACTTAGACATCAGCAAAGGCTATTTCCTAGCATGGAAGAGTCGCATTTACATTCTTTTGAAGTGAGTACGAGGTATACATGACACTTCGCAAAGAATATTATACCTTATCGTGAAACATAGAAGAGAGATGCGATATCGCGTTTTAGTAAGCATTAGAAATCTATTGCTGCGATACGTAGACATCTGCAAACGCTATTTCCTAGCATTACATTTACATTCCACTTACATTCCACTGAAGTGAATACGAGGTATACATAACACTCCACAATGAATATTATATCTTATTACGAAACATAGAAGTGAAATACGACATCTCGTTTTAAGAAGCATTAGTACTCTATTGCTGTGATACGTAGATATCTGCAAACACTATTTCCTAGCATGGAAGTGTCGCATTTACATCCTTTTGAAGTGATTACGAGGTATAGATGACACTTCGCAATAAATATTATATCTTATCATGGAACATAGTAGTCAGATGCGATATCGCGCTCTAAGAAGCATTAGAACTCTATTGCTACGATACTTGGACATCAGTAAACGCTATTTCCTAGCATGGAAGTGTCTTATTTACATTCTTTTGAAGTGAATACGAGGTATACATGTCACTTCGCAATGATTATTATATCTTATCATGAAACGTAGATGTGAGGTGCGATATCGCGTTGTAAGAAGCATTAGAACTCTATTGCTGTGATACGTAGACATCTGCAAACAATATTTCCTAGCAAGGATGTGTCGCATTTACATTCTTGTTAAGTAATATCGAGGTATACATGACACTTCGCAATGAATATTATATCTTATCATGAAACATAGGAATGAGGTGCTATATCGCGTTTTGAGAAGCATTAGAACTCTATAGCTAATATACGTAGATATCTGCAAACTCTTTTTCCTAGCAAGGAAATTTCGCACTTACATTCCACTGAAGTGAATACGAGGTATACGTAACATTACACAATGAATATTATATCTTATTACGAAACATAGAAATGAAATACGACATCTCGTTTTAATAATCATTAGTACTCTATTTCTGTGATACGTAGACATCTGCAAACAATATTTCCTAGCAAGGATGTGTCGCATTTACATTCTTGGTAGGTGAAATCGAGGTATACATGACACTTCGCAATGAATATTATATCTTATCATGGAACATAGAAGTGAGATGCGATATCGCGTTCTAAGAAGCATTAGAACCCTATTGCTACGATACGTAGACATCTGCAAACCCTATTTCCTAGCATGGAAGTGTCGCATTTACATTCTTTTGAAGTGAATACGAGGTATACATGACACTTCGCAATGAATATTATATCTTATCGAGAAACATATAAGTGAGATGCGTTATCGCGTTCTACGAAGCATTAGAACCCTATTGCTACGATGCGTAGACATCTGCAAACGCTATTTCCTAGCATGGAAGTGTCGCATTTACATTCTTTTGAAGTGAGTACGATACATACATGACACTTCGTAATGAATATTATATCTTATCATGAGACATAGGAATGAGGTGCTATATCGCGTTTTGAGAAGCATTAGAACTCTATTGCTAATATGCGTAGACATCTGCAAACTCTATTTCCTAGCAATACACTTACATTCCACTGGCATTCCACTGAAGTGAATACGAGGTATACATAACACTCCACAATGAATATTATATCTTATCACGAAGCATAGAAATGAAATGCGGCATCTCGTTTTAAGACGCATTAGAACTCTATTGCTACGATACGTAGACATCTGCAAATGCTATTTCCTAGCATGGAAGTGTCATATTTACATTCTTTTGAAGTGAAATCGAGGTATACATGACACCTCGCAATGAATATTATATCTTATCATGGAACATAGAAGTGAGATGCTATATCGCGTTCTAAGAAGCATTAGAACCCTATTGCTACGATACGTAGACATCTGAAAACACTACTTCCTAGCATGGAAGTGTCGCATTTACATTCTTTTGTAGTGAATACGAGGTATACATGACACTTCGCAATGAATATTATATCTTATTACGAAACATATAAGTGAAATACGACATCTCGTTTTAAGAAGCATTAGTACTCTATTGCTGTGATACGTAGACATCTGCAAACAATATTTCCTAGCAAGGAAGTGTCGCATTTACATTCTTTTGAAGTGAATACGAGGTATACATGACACTTCGCAATGAATATTATACCTTATCATGAAACATAGAAGAGAGGTGCGATATCGCATTCTAGGGAGCATTAGAACTCTATTGCTGCGATACGTAGACATCAGCAAACGCTATTTCCTAGCATGGAAGTGTCGCATTTACATTCTTTTGAAGTGAATACGAGGTATACATGTCACTTCGCAATGAATATTATATCTTATCATGAAACGTAGATGTGAGGTGCGATATCGCGTTGTAAGAAGCATTAGATCTCTATTGCTACGATATGTAGACATCTGCAAACGCTATTTCCTAGCATGGAAGGGTCGCATTTACACTCTTTTGAAGTGAATACGAGGTATAGATGACACTTAGCAATGAATATTATATCTTATCATGAAACATAGATGTGAGATGCGATATCGCGTTCTAAGAAGCATTAGAACTCTATTGCTACGATACGTAGACATCTGCAAACTCTATTTCCTAGCATAGAAGTGCCTTATTTACATTCTTCTGAAGTGAATACGAGGTATACATGTCACTTCGCAATAAATATTATATCTTATCATGGAACATAGTTGTCAGATGCGATATCGCGCTCTAAGAAGCATTAGAACTCTATTGCTACGATACTTAGACATCAGCAAACGCTATTTCCTAGCATGGAAGGGTCGCATTTACATTCTTTTGAAGTGAGTACGAGGTATACATGACACTTCGCAATGAATATTATACCTTATCGTGAAACATAGAAGAGAGATGCGATATCGCGTTTTAGTAAGCATTAGAAATCTATTGCTGCGATACGCAGACATCTGCAAACGCTATTTCCTAGCATGGAAGTGTCATATTTACATTCTATTGATGTGAATACGAGGTATACATGACACTTCGCAATGAATATTATATCTTATCATGAAACATAGATGTGAGATGCGATATCGCGTTCTAAGAAGCATTAGAACTCTATTGCTACGATACGTAGACATCTGCAAATGCTATTTCCTAGCATGGAAGTGTCATATTTACATTCTTTTGAAGTGAAATCGAGGTATACATGACACCTCGCAATGAATATTATATCTTATCATGGAACATAGAAGTGAGATGCTATATCGCGTTCTAAGAAGCATTAGAACCCTATTGCTACGATACGTAGACATCTGAAAACACTACTTCCTAGCATGGAAGTGTCGCATTTACATTCTTTTGTAGTGAATACGAGGTATACATGACACCTCGCAATGAATATTATATCTTCTTACGAAACATATAAGTGAAATACGACATCTCGTTTTAAGAAGCATTAGTACTCTATTGCTGTGATACGTAGACATCTGCAAACAATATTTCCTAGCAAGGAAGTGTCGCATTTACATTCTTTTGAAGTGAATACGAGGTATACATGACACTTCGCAATGAATATTATACCTTATCATGAAACATAGAAGAGAGGTGCGATATCGCATTCTAGGGAGCATTAGAACTCTATTGCTGCGATACGTAGACATCTGCAAACGCTATTTCCTAGCATGGAAGTGTCATATTTACATTCTTTTGAAGTGAAATCGAGGTATACATGACACTTCGCAATGAATATTATATTTTATCATGGAACATAGAAGTGAGATGCGATATCGCGTTCTAAGAAGCATTAGAACCCTATTGCTACGACACGTAGACATCTGCAAACACTATTTCCTAGCATGGAAGTGTCATATTTACATTCTTTTGAAGTGAATAAGAGGTATACATGACGCTTCGCAATGAATATTATATCTTATTACGTAACATAGAAATGAAATACGACATCTCGTTTTAAGAATCAGTAGTACTCTATTGCTGTGATACGTAGACATCTGCAAACAATATTTCCTAGCAAGGAAGTGTCGCATTTACATTCTTTTGAAGTGAATACGAGGTATACATGACACTTCGCAATGAATATTATGCCTTATCATGAAACATAGAAGAGAGGTGCGATATCGCATTTTAGGGAGCATTAGAACTCTATTGCTGCGATACGTAGACATCTGCAAACGCTATTTCCTAGCATGGAAGTGTCGCATTTACATTCTTTTGAAGTGAATACGAGATATACATGACACTTCGCAATGAATATTATATCTTATCATGAGACATAGGAATGAGGTGCTATATCGCGTTTTGAGAAGCATTAGAACTCTATTGCTAATATGCGTAGACATCTGCAAACTCTCTTTCCTAGCAATACACTTACATTCCACTGGCATTCCACTGAAGTGAATACGAGGTATACATAACACTCCACAATGAATATTATATCTTATCACGAAGCATAGAAATGAAATGCGGCATCTCGTTTTAAGACGCATTAGAACTCTATTGCTACGATACGTAGACATCTGCAAATGCTATTTCCTAGCATGGAAGTGTCATATTTACATTCTTTTGAAGTGAAATCGAGGTATACATGACACCTCGCAATGAATATTATATCTTATCATGGAACATAGAAGTGAGATGCGATATCGCGTTCTAAGAAGCATTAGAACCCTATTGCTACGATACGTAGACATCTGAAAACACTACTTCCTAGCATGGAAGTGTCGCATTTACATTCTTTTGTAGTGAATACGAGGTATACATGACACGTCGCAATGAATATTATATCTTATTACGAAACATATAAGTGAAATACGACATCTCGTTTTAAGGAGCATTAGTACTCTATTGCTGTGATACGTAGACATCTGCAAACAATATTTCCTAGCAAGGAAGTGTCGCATTTACATTCTTTTGAAGTGAATACGAGGTATACATGACACTTCGCAATGAATATTATACCTTATCATGAAACATAGAAGAGAGGTGCGATATCGCATTCTAGGGAGCATTAGAACTCTATTGCTGCGATACGTAGACATCTGCAAACGCTATTTCCTAGCATGGAAGTGTCATATTTACATTCTTTTGAAGTGAAATCGAGGTATACATGACACTTCGCAATGAATATTATATTTTATCATGGAACATAGAAGTGAGATGCGATATCGCGTTCTAAGAAGCATTAGAACCCTATTGCTACGACACGTAGACATCTGCAAACACTATTTCCTAGCATGGAAGTGTCATATTTACATTCTTTTGAAGTGAATAAGAGGTATACATGACGCTTCGCAATGAATATTATATCTTATTACGTAACATAGAAATGAAATACGACATCTCGTTTTAAGAATCAGTAGTACTCTATTGCTGTGATACGTAGACATCTGCAAACAATATTTCCTAGCAAGGAAGTGTCGCATTTACATTCTTTTGAAGTGAATACGAGGTATACATGACACTTCGCAATGAATATTATGCCTTATCATGAAACATAGAAGAGAGGTGCGATATCGCATTTTAGGGAGCATTAGAACTCTATTGCTGCGATACGTAGACATCTGCAAACGCTATTTCCTAGCATGGAAGTGTCGCATTTACATTCTTTTGAAGTGAATACGAGATATACATGACACTTCGCAATGAATATTATATCTTATCATGAGACATAGGAATGAGGTGCTATATCGCGTTTTGAGAAGCATTAGAACTCTATTGCTAATATGCGTAGACATCTGCAAACTCTCTTTCCTAGCAATACACTTACATTCCACTGGCATTCCACTGAAGTGAATACGAGGTATACATAACACTCCACAATGAATATTATATCTTATCACGAAGCATAGAAATGAAATGCGGCATCTCGTTTTAAGACGCATTAGAACTCTATTGCTACGATACGTAGACATCTGCAAACACTATTTCCTAGCATGGAAGTGTCATATTTACATTCTTTTGAAGTGAATAAGAGGTATACATGACACTTCGCAATGAATATTATATCTTATTACGTAACATAGAAATGAAATACGACATCTCGTTTTAAGACGCATTAGAACTCTATTGCTACGATACGTAGACATCTGCAAATGCTATTTCCTAGCATGGAAGTGTCATATTTACATTCTTTTGAAGTGAAATCGAGGTATACATGACACCTCGCAATGAATATTATATCTTATCATGGAACATAGAAGTGAGATGCGATATCGCGTTCTAAGAAGCATTAGAACCCTACTGCTACGATACGTAGACATCTGAAAACACTACATCCTAGCATGGAAGTGTCGCATTTACATTCTTTTGTAGTGAATACGAGGTATACATGACACTTCGCAATGAATATTATACCTTATCATGAAACATAGAAGAGAGGTGCGATATCGCATTTTAGGGAGCATTAGAACTCTATTGCTGCGATACGTAGACATCTGCAAACGCTATTTCCTAGCATGGAAGTGTCGCATTTACATTCTTTTGAAGTGAATACGAGATATACATGACACTTCGCAATGAATATTATATCTTATCATGAGACATAGGAATGAGGTGCTATATCGCGTTTTGAGAAGCATTAGAACTCTATTGCTAATATGCGTAGAGATCTGCTAACTCTATTTCCTAGCAATACACTTACATTCCACTGGCATTCCACTGAAGTGAATACGAGGTATACATAACACTCCACAATGACTATTATATATTTTCACGAAGCATAGAAATGAAATGCGGCATCTCGTTTTAAGACGCATTAGAACTCTATTGCTACGATACGTAGACATCTGCAAATGCTATTTCCTAGCATGGAAGTGTCATATTTACATTCTTTTGAAGTGAAATCGAGGTATACATGACACCTCGCAATGAATATTATATCTTATCATGGAACATAGAAGTGAGATGCGATATCGCGTTCTAAGAAGCATTAGAACCCTATTGCTACGATACGTAGACATCTGAAAACACTACTTCCTAGCATGGAAGTGTCGCATTTACATTCTTTTGTAGTGAATACGAGGTATACATGACACTTCGCAATGAATATTATACCTTATCATGAAACATGGAAGAGGGGTGCGATATCGCATTCTAGGGAGCATTAGAACTCTATTGCTGCGATACGTAGACATCTGCAAACGCTATTTCCTAGTATGGAAGTGTCGCATTTACATTCAATTGAAGTGAATACGAGGTATACATGACACTTCGCAATGAATATTATACCTTATCATGAAACATAGAAGAGAGATGCGATATCGCGTTTTAGTAAGCATTAGAACTCTATTGCTGCGATACGTAGACATCTGCAAACGCTATTTCCTAGCATGGAAGTGTCATATTTACATTCTTTTGAAGTGAAATCGAGGTATACATGACACTTCGCAATGAATATTATATCTTATCATGGAACATAGAAGTGAGATGCGATAGCGCGTTCTAAGAGGCATTAGAACCCTATTGCTACGACACGTAGACATCTGCAAACACTATTTCCTAGCATGGAAGTGTCATATTTACATTCTTTTGAAGTGAATATGAGGTATACATGACACTTCGCAATGAATATTATATCTTATTACGTAACATAGAAATGAAATACGACATCTCGTTTTAAGAATCATTAGTACTCTATTGCTGTGATACGTAGACATCTGCAAACAATATTTCCTAGCAAGGATGTGTCGCATTTACATTCTTGTTAAGTGAAATCGAGGTATACATGACACTTCGCAATGAATATTATATCTTATCATGGAACATAGAAGTGAGATGCGATATCGCGTTCTAAGAAGCATTAGAACTCTATTTCTGCGATACGTAGACATCTGCAAACGCTATTTCCTAGCATGGAAGTGTCGCATTTACATTCTTTTGAAGTGAATACGAGATATACATGACACTTCGCAATGAATATTATAGCTTATCATGAAACATAGGAATGAGGTGCTATATCGTGTTTTGAGAAGCATTAGAACTATATTGCTATTATACGTAGACATCTGCAAACTCTATTTCCTAGCAAGGAAATTTCGCACTTTCATTCCACTGAAGTGAATACGAGGTATACATGACACTTCGCAATGAATATTATACCTTATCATGAAACATAGAAGTGAGATGCGATATCGCGTTCTAAGAAGCATTAGAACTCTATTGCTACGATACGTAGACATCTGCAAACGCTATTTCCTAGCATGGAAGTGTCTTATTTACATTCTTTTGAAGTGAATACGAGGTATACATGTCACATCGCAATGAATATTATATCTTATCATGAAACGTAGATGTGAGGTGCGATATCGCGTTGTAAGAAGCATTAGAACTCTATTGCTACGATACGTAGACATCTGCAAACGCTATTTCCTAGCATGGAAGGGTCGCATTTACACTCTTTTGAAGTGAATACGAGGTATAGATGACACTTAGCAATGAATACTATACCTTATCATGAAACGTAGATGTGAGATGCGATATCGCGTTCTAAGAAGCATTAGAACTCTATTGCTACGATACGTAGACATTTGCAAACGCTATTTCCTAGCATGGAAGTGTCGCATTTACATTCATTTGAAGTGAATACGAGGTGTACATGACACTTCGCAATGAATATTATATCTTATCATGGAACATAGAAGTGAGATGCGATATCGCGTTCTAAGAAGCATTAGAACCCTATTGCTACGACACGTAGACATCTGCAAACACTATTTCCTAGCATGGAAGTGTCATATTTACATTCTTTTGAAGTGAATAAGAGGTATACATGACACTTCGCAATGAATATTATATCTTATTACGAAACATAGAAATGTAATACGACATCTCGTTTTAAGAATCAATAGTACTCTATTGCTGTGATACGTAGACATCTGCAAACAATATTTCCTAGCAAGGATGTGGCGCATTTACATTCTTGTTAAGTGATATCGAGGTATACATGACACTTCGCAATGAATATTATATCTTATCATGGAGCATAGAAGTGAGATGCGAATTCGCGTTCTATGAAGCATTAGAACCCTATTGCTACGATACGTAGACATCTGCAAACACTATTTCCTAGCATGGAAGTGTCGCATTTACATTCTTTTGAAGTGAATACGAGGTATACATGTCACTTCGCAATGAATATTATATCTTATCATGAAACGTAGATGTGAGGTGCGATATCGCGTTGTAAGAAGCATTAGAACTCTATTGCTACGATACGTAGACATCTGCAAACGCTATTTCCTAGCATGGAAGGGTCGCATTTACACTCTTTTGAAGTGAATACGAGGTATAGATGACACTTAGCAATGAATATTATATTTTATCATGAAACATAGATGTGAGATGCGATATCGCGTTCTAAGAAGCATTAGAACTCTATTGCTACGATACGTAGACATCTGCAAACTCTATTTCCTAGCATAGAAGTGTCTTATTTACATTCTTTTGAAGTGAATACGAGGTACACATGTCACTTCGCAATGAATATTATATCTTATCATGAAACGTAGATGTGAGGTGCGATATCGCGTTGTAAGAAGCATTAGAACTCTATTGCTACGATACGTAGACATCTGCAAACGCTATTTCCTAGCATGGAAGGGTCGCATTTACATTCATTTGAAGTGAATACGAGGTATACATGACACTTCGCCATGAATATTATACCTTATCATGAAACATAGAAGAGAGATGCGATATCGCGTTTTAGTAAGCATGAGAACACTATTGATGCGATACGTAGACATCTGCAAACGCTATTTCCTAGCATTACACTTACATTCCACTTACATTCCACTGAAGTGAATACGAGGTATACATAACACTCCACTATGAATATTATATCTTATCACGAAACATAGAAATGAAATGCGGCATCTCGTTTTAAGACGCATTAGGACTCTATTGCTACGATACGTAGACATCTGCAAACGATATTTCCTAGCATGGAAGTGTCATATTTACATTCTATTGAAGTGAATACGAGGTATACATGACACTTCGCAATGAATATTATATCTTATCATGAAACATAGATGTGAGATGCGATATCGCGTTCTAAGAAGCATTAGAACTCTATTGCTACGATACGTAGACATCTGCAAACGCTATTTCCTAGCATGGAAGGGTCGCATTTACACTCTTTTGAAGTGAATACGAGGTATAGATGACACTTAGCAATGAATATTATATTTTATCATGAAACATAGATGTGAGATGCGATATCGCGTTCTAAGAAGCATTAGAACTCTATTGCTACGATACGTAGACATCTGCAAACTCTATTTCCTAGCATAGAAGTGTCTTATTTACATTCTTTTGGAGTGAATACGAGGTATACATGTCACTTCGCAATGAATATTATATCTTATCATGAAACGTAGATGTGAGGTGCGATATCGCGTTGTAAGAAGCATTAGAACTCTATTGCTACGATACGTAGACATCTGCAAACGCTATTTCCTAGCATGGAAGGGTCGCATTTACATTCATTTGAAGTGAATACGAGGTATACATGACACTTCGCCATGAATATTATACCTTATCATGAAACATAGAAGAGAGATGCGATATCGCGTTTTAGTAAGCATGAGAACACTATTGATGCGATACGTAGACATCTGCAAACGCTATTTCCTAGCATTACACTTACATTCCACTTACATTCCACTGAAGTGAATACGAGGTATACATAACACTCCACAATGAATATTATATCTTATCACGAAACATAGAAATGAAATGCGGCATCTCGTTTTAAGACGCATTAGGACTCTATTGCTACGATACGTAGACATCTGCAAACGATATTTCCTAGCATGGAAGTGTCATATTTACATTCTATTGAAGTGAATACGAGGTATACATGACACTTCGCAATGAATATTATATCTTATCATGAAACATAGATGTGAGATGCGATATCGCGTTCTAAGAAGCATTAGAACTCTATTGCTACGATACGTAGACATCTGCAAACGCTGTTTCCTAGCATGGAAGTGTCTTATTTACATTCTTTTGAAGTGAATACGAGGTATACATGATACTTCGCAATGAATATTATATCTTATCATGGAACATAGCAGTGAGATGCGATATCGCGTTCTAAGAAGCATTAGAACTCTATTGCTACGATACGTAGACATCTGCAAAACGCTATTTCCTAGCATGGAAGGGTCGCATTTACACTTTTTTGAAGTGAATACGAGGTATAGATGACACTTAGCAATGAATACTATACCTTATCATGAAACGTAGATGTGAGATGCGATATCGCGTTCTAAGAAGCATTAGAACTCTATTGCTACGATACGTAGACATCTGCAAACGCTATTTCCTAGCATGGAAGTGTCTTATTTACATTCTTTTGAAGTGAATACGAGGTATACATGACACTTCGCAATGAATATTATATCTTATCGAGAAACATATAGGTGAGATGCGATATCGCGTTCTACGAAGCATTAGAACCCTATTGCTACGATACGTAGACATCTGCAAACACTATTTCCTAGCATGGAAGTGTCATATTTACATTCTTTTGAAGTGAAATCGAGGTATACATGACACTTCGCAATGAATATTATATCTTATCATGGAACATAGTAGTGAGATGCGATATCGCGTTCTAAGAAGCATTAGAACCCTATTGCTACGACACGTAGACATCTGCAAACACTATTTCCTAGCATGGAAGTGTCATATTTACATTCTTTTGAAGTGAATAAGAGGTATACATGACACTTCGCAATGAATATTATATCTTATTACGAAACATAGAAATGTAATACGACATCTCGTTTTAAGAATCATTAGTACTCTATTGCTGTGATACGTAGACATCTGCAAACAATATTTCCTAGCAAGGATGTGTCGCATTTACATTCTTGTTAAGTGATATCGAGGTATACATGACACTTCGCAATGAATATTATATCTTATCATGGAACATAGAAGTGAGATGCGAATTCGCGTTCTAAGAAGCATTAGAACCCTATTGCTACGATACGTAGACATCTGCAAACACTATTTCCTAGCATGGAAGTGTCGCATTTACATTCTTTTGAAGTGAATACGAGGTATACATGTCACTTCGCAATGAATATTATATCTTATCATGAAACGTAGATGTGAGGTGCGATATCGCGTTGTAAGAAGCATTAGAACTCTATTGCTACGATACGTAGACATCTGCAAACGCTATTTCCTAGCGTGGAAGGGTCGCATTTACACTCTTTTGAAGTGAATACGAGGTATAGATGACACTTAGCAATGAATATTATATCTTATCATGAAACATAGATGTGAGATGCGATATCGCGTTCTAAGAAGCATTAGAACTCTATTGCTACGATACGTAGACATCTGCAAACGCTATTGCCTAGCATGGAAGTGTCTTATTTACATTCTTTTGAAGTGAATACGAGGTATACATGACACTTCGCAATGAATATTATATCTTATCATGGAACATAGCAGTGAGATGCGATATCGCGTTCTAAGAAGCATTAGAACTCTATTGCTACGGTACGTAGACATCTGCAAAACGCTATTTCCTAGCATGGAAGGGTCGCATTTACACTCTTTTGAAGTGAATACGAGGTATAGATGACACTTAGCAATGAATACTATACCTTATCATGAAACGTAGATGTGAGATGCGATATCGCGTTCTAAGAAGCATTAGAACTCTATTGCTACGATACCTAGACATCTGCAAACGCTATTTCCTAGCATGGAAGTGTCTTATTTACATTCTTTTGAAGTGAATACGAGGTATACATGACACTTCGCAATGAATATTATATCTTATCGAGAAACATATATGTGAGATGCGATATCGCGTTCTACGAAGCATTAGAACCCTATTGCTACGATACGTAGACATCTGCAAACACTATTTCCTAGCATGGAAGTGTCATATTTACATTCTTTTGAAGTGAAATCGAGGTATACATGACACTTCGCAATGAATATTATATCTTATCATGGAACATAGAAGTGAGATGCGATAGCGCGTTCTAAGAGGCATTAGAACCCTATTGCTACGACACGTAGACATCTGCAAACACTATTTCCTAGCATGGAAGTGTCATATTTACATTCTTTTGAAGTGAATATGAGGTATACATGACACTTCGCAATGAATATTATATCTTATTACGTAACATAGAAATGAAATACGACATCTCGTTTTAAGAATCATTAGTACTCTATTGCTGTGATACGTAGACATCTGCAAACAATATTTCCTAGCAAGGATGTGTCGCATTTACATTCTTGTTAAGTGAAATCGAGGTATACATGACACTTCGCAATGAATATTATATCTTATCATGGAACATAGAAGTGAGATGCGATATCGCGTTCTAAGAAGCATTAGAACTCTATTTCTGCGATACGTAGACATCTGCAAACGCTATTTCCTAGCATGGAAGTGTCGCATTTACATTCTTTTGAAGTGAATACGAGATATACATGACACTTCGCAATGAATATTATAGCTTATCATGAAACATAGGAATGAGGTGCTATATCGTGTTTTGAGAAGCATTAGAACTATATTGCTATTATACGTAGACATCTGCAAACTCTATTTCCTAGCAAGGAAATTTCGCACTTTCATTCCACTGAAGTGAATACGAGGTATACATGACACTTCGCAATGAATATTATACCTTATCATGAAACATAGAAGTGAGATGCGATATCGCGTTCTAAGAAGCATTAGAACTCTATTGCTACGATACGTAGACATCTGCAAACGCTATTTCCTAGCATGGAAGGGTCGCATTTACACTCTTTTGAAGTGAATACGAGGTATAGATGACACTTAGCAATGAATACTATACCTTATCATGAAACGTAGATGTGAGATGCGATATCGCGTTCTAAGAAGCATTAGAACTCTATTGCTACGATACGTAGACATTTGCAAACGCTATTTCCTAGCATGGAAGTGTCGCATTTACATTCATTTGAAGTGAATACGAGGTGTACATGACACTTCGCAATGAATATTATATCTTATCATGGAACATAGAAGTCAGATGCGATATCGCGTTCTAAGAAGCATTAGAACTCTATTTCTGCGATACGTAGACATCTGCAAACGCTATTTCCTAGCATGGAAGTGTCGCATTTACATTCTTTTGAAGTGAATACGAGATATACATGACACTTCGCAATGAATATTATAGCTTATCATGAAACATAGGAATGAGGTGCTATATCGCGTTTTGAGAAGCATTAGAACTATATTGCTATTATACGTAGACATCTGCAAACTCCATTTCCCAGCAAGGAAATTTCGCACTTTCATTTCACTGAAGTGAATACGAGGTATACATGACACTTCGCAATGAATATTATACCTTATCATGAAACATAGAAGTGAGATGCGATATCGCGTTCTAAGAAGCATTAGAACTCTATTGCTACGATACGTAGACATCTGCAAACGCTATTTCCTAGCATGCAAGTGTCGCATTTACATTCATTTGAAGTGAATACGAGGTATACATGACACTTCGCCATGAATATTATACCTTATCATGAAACATAGAAGAGAGATGCGATATCGCGTTTTAGTAAGCATGAGAACACTATTGATGCGATACGTAGACATCTGCAAACGCTATTTCCTAGCATTACACTTACATTCCACTTACATTCCACTGAAGTGAATACGAGGTATACATAACACTCCACAATGAATATTATATCTTATCACGAAACATAGAAATGAAATGCGGCATCTCGTTTTAAGACGCATTAGGACTCTATTGCTACGATACGTAGACATCTGCAAACGATATATCCTAGCATGGAAGTGTCATATTTACATTCTATTGAAGTGAATACGAGGTATACATGACACTTCGCAATGAATATTATATCTTATCATGAAACATAGATGTGAGATGCGATATCGCGTTCTAAGAAGCATTAAAACTCTATTGCTACGATACCTAGACATCTGCAAACGCTATTTCCTAGCATGGAAGTGTCTTATTTACATTCTTTTGAAGTGAATACGAGGTATACATGACACTTCGCAATGAATATTATATCTTATCGAGAAACATATAAGTGAGATGCGATATCGCGTTCTACGAAGCATTAGAACCCTATTGCTACGATACGTAGACATCTGCAAACACTATTTCCTAGCATGGAAGTGTCATATTTACATTCTTTTGAAGTGAAATCGAGGTATACATGACACTTCGCAATGAATATTATATCTTATCATGGAACATAGAAGTGAGATGCGATATCGCGTTCTAAGAAGCATTAGAACCCTATTGCTACGACACGTAGACATCTGCAAACACTATTTCCTAGCATGGAAGTGTCATATTTACATTCTTTTGAAGTGAATAAGAGGTATACATGACACTTCGCAATGAATATTATATCTTATTACGAAACATAGAAATGTAATACGACATCTCGTTTTAAGAATCATTAGTACTCTATTGCTGTGATACGTAGACATCTGCAAACAATATTTCCTAGCAAGGATGTGTCGCATTTACATTCTTGTTAAGTGATATCGAGGTATACATGACACTTCGCAATGAATATTATATCTTATCATGGAACATAGAAGTGAGATGCGAATTCGCGTTCTAAGAAGCATTAGAACCCTATTGCTACGATACGTAGACATGTGCAAACACTATTTCCTAGCATGGAAGTGTCGCATTTACATTCTTTTGAAATGAATACGAGGTATACATGTCACTTCGCAATGAATATTATATCTTATCATGAAACGTAGATGTGAGGTGCGATATCGCGTTGTAAGAAGCATTAGAACTCTATTGCTACGATACGTAGACATCTGCAAACGCTATTTCCTAGCATGGAAGGGTCTCATTTACACTCTTTTGAAGTGAATACGAGGTATAGATGACACTTAGCAATGAATATTATATCTTATCATGAAACATAGATGTGAGATGCGATATCGCGTTCTAAGAAGCATTAGAACTCTATTGCTACGATACGTAGACATCTGCAAACTCTATTTCCTAGCATAGAAGTGTCTTATTTACATTCTTCTGAAGTGAATACGAGGTATACATGTCACTTCGCAATGAATATTATATCTTATCATGAAACGTAGATGTGAGGTGCGATATCGCGTTGTAAGAAGCATTAGAACTCTATTGCTACGATACGTAGACATCTGCAAACGCTATTTCCTAGCATGGAAGTGTCTTATTTACATTCTTTTGAAGTGAATACGAGGTATACATGACACTTCGCAATGAATATTATATCTTATCATGGAACATAGGAGTGAGATGCGATATCGCGTTCTAAGAAGCATTAGGACCCTATTGCTACGATACGTAGACATGTGCAAACGCTATTTCCTAGCATTGAAGTGTCAAATTTACATTCATTTGAAGTGAGTACGAGGTATACATAACACTCCATAATGAATATTATATCTTATCATGAAACATAGCAGTGAGATGCGATATCGCGTTTTAGGAAGCATTGGAACTCTATTGCTGCGATACGTAGACATCTGCAAACTCTATTTCCTAGCAAGGAAATTTCGCACTTACATTCCCCTGAAGTGAATACGAGGTATACCTAACATTACACAATGAATATTATATCTTATTACGAAACATAGAAGTGAAATACGACATCTCGTTTTAAGAAGCATTAGTACTCTATTGCTGTGATACGTAGACATCTGCAAACACTATTTCCTAGCATGGAAGTGTCGCATTTACATCCTTTTGAAGTGATTACGAGGTATAGATGACACTTCGCAATAAATATTATATCTTATCATGGAACATAGTTGTCAGATGCGATATCGCGCTCTAAGAAGCATTAGAACTCTATTGCTACGATACTTAGACATCAGCAAACGCTATTTCCTAGCATGGAAGGGTCGCATTTACATTCTTTAGAAGTGAGTACGAGGTATACATGACACTTCGCAATGAATATTATACCTTATCATGAAACATAGAAGAGAGATGCGATATCGCGTTTTAGTAAGCATTAGAACTCTATTGCTGCGATACGTAGACATCTGCAAACGCTATTTCCTAGCATTACACTTACATTCCACTTACATTCCACTGACGTGAATACGAGGTATACATAACACTCCACAATGAATATTATATCTTATCACGAAACATAGAAATGAAATGCGGCATCTCGTTTTAAGACGCATTAGGACTCTATTTCTACGATACGTAGACATCTGCAAACACTATTTCCTAGCATGGAAGTGTCATATTTACATTCTTTTGAAGTGAATACGAGGTATACATGACACTTCGCAATGAATATTATATCTTATCATGAAACATAGATGTGAGATGCCATATCGCGTTCTAAAAAGCATTAGAACTCTATTGCTACGATACGTAGACATCTGCAAACGCTATTTCCTAGCATGGAAGTGTCTTAGTTACGTTCTTTTGAAGTGAGTACGAGGTATACATGACACTTTGCAATGAATATTATATCTTATCATGAAACATAGTAGTGATATGCGATATCGCGTTCTAAGAAGCATTAAAACTCTATTGCTACGATACGTAGACATCTGCAAAACGCTTTTTCCTAGCATGGAAGTGTCGCATTTACATTCATTTGAAGTGAATACGAGGTATACATGACACTTCGCAATGAATATTATACCTTATCATGAAACATAGTAGAGAGATGCGATATCGCGTTTTAGGAAGCATTGGAACTCTATTGCTGTGATACGTAGACATCTGCAAACGCTATTTCCTAGCATGGAAGTGTCGCATTTACATTCTTTTGATGTTAATACGAGATATACATGACACTTCGCAATGAATATTATATCTCATCATGAAACATAGGACTGAGGTGCTATATCGCGTTTTGAGAAGCATTAGAACTCTATTGCTACGATACGTAGACATGTGCAAACGCTATTTCCTAGCATGGAAGTGACGCATTTACATTCTTTTGAAGTGAATACGAGGTATACATGATACTTCGCAATGAATATTATATCTTATCATGAAACATAAAAGTGAGATGCGATATCGCGTTCTAAGAAGCATTAGAACTCTATTGCTACGACACGTAGACATCTGCAAAGGCTATTCCCTAGCATGGAAGGGTCGCATTTACATTCTTTTGAAGTGGGTACGAGGTATACATATCACTCCATAATGAATATTATATCTTATCATGAAATATAGCAGTGAGATGCGATATCGCGTTTTAAGAAGCATAAGAACTCTATTGCTACGATACGTAGACATCTGCAAAACGCTATTTCCTAGCATGGAAGTGTCGCATTTACATTCATTTGAAGTGAATATCAGGTATACATGACAATTCGCAATGAATATTATATCTTATCATGAAACATAGAAGTGAGATGCGATATCGCGTTCTAAGAAGCATTAGAACTCTATTGCTACGACACGTAGACATCTGCAAACGCTATTTCCTAGCATGGAAGTGTCTTATTTACGTTCTTTTGAAGCGAGTACGAGGTATAAATGAAACTTCGCAATGAATATTATATCTTATCATGAATCATAGTAGTGATATGCGATATCGCGTACTAAGAAGCATTAGAACTCTATTGCTACGATACGTAGACATCTGCAAACGCTATTTCCTAGCATGGAAGTGTCGCATTTACATTCTTTTGGTGTGAATACGAGATATACATGACACTTCGGAATGAATATTATATCTTATCATGAAACATAGGACTGAGGTGCTATATCGCGTTTTGAGAAGCATTAGAACTCTATTGCTACGATGCGTAGACATCTGCAAACGCTATTTCCTAGCATGGAAGTGTCGCATTTACATTCTTTTGAAGTGAATACGAGATATACATGACACTTCGCAATGAATATTATAGCTTATCATGAAACATAGGAATGAGGTGCTATATCGCGTTTTGAGAAGCATTAGAACTATATTGCTATTATACGTAGACATCTGCAAACTCTATTTCCTAGCAAGGAAATTTCGCACTTTCATTCCACTGAAGTGAATACGAGGTATACATGACACTTCGCAATGAATATTATACCTTATCATGAAACATAGAAGTGAGATGCGATATCGCGTTCTAAGAAGCATTAGAACTCTATTGCTACGATACGTAGACATCTGCAAACGCTATTTCCTAGCAAGGAAATTTCGCACTTTCATTTCACTGAAGTGAATACGAGGTATACATGACACTTCGCATGAATATTATACCTTATCATGAAACATAGAAGTGAGATGCGATATCGCGTTCTAAGAAGCATTAGAACTCTATTGCTACGATACGTAGACATCTGCAAACGCTATTTCCTAGCATGGAAGTGTCGCATTTACATTCATTTGAAGTGAATACGAGGTATACATGACACTTCGCAATGAATATTATACCTTATCATGAAACATAGAAGAGAGATGCGATATCGCGTTTTAGTAAGCATTAAAACTCTATTGCTGCGATACGTAGACATCTGCAAACGCTATTTCCTAGCATGGAAGTGTCATATTTACATTCTTTTGAAGTGAAATCGAGGTATACATGACACTTCGCAATGAATATTATATCTTATCATGGAACATAGAAGTGAGATGCGATATCGCGTTCTAAGAAGCATTAGAACCCTATTGCTACGACACGTAAACATCTGCAAACACTATTTCCTAGCATGGAAGTGTCATATTTACATTCTTTTGAAGTGAATAAGAGGTATACATGACACTTCGCAATGAATATTATATCTTATTACGAAACATAGAAATGTAATACGACATCTCGTTTTAAGAATCAATAGTACTCTATTGCTGTGATACGTAGACATCTGCAAACAATATTTCCTAGCAAGGATGTGTCGCATTTACATTCTTGTTAAGTGATATCGAGGTATACATGACACTTCGCAACGAATATTATATCTTATCATGGAGCATAGAAGTGAGATGCGAATTCGCGTTCTAAGAAGCATTAGAACCCTATTGCTACGATACGTAGACATCTGCAAACACTATTTCCTAGCATGGAAGTGTCGCATTTACATTCTTTTGAAGTGAATACGAGGTATACATGTCACTTCGCAATGAATATTATATCTTATCATGAAACGTAGATGTGAGGTGCGATATCGCGTTGTAAGAAGCATTAGAACTCTATTGCTACGATACGTAGACATCTGCAAACGCTATTTCCTAGCATGGAAGGGTCGCATTTACACTCTTTTGAAGTGAATACGAGGTATAGATGACACTTAGCAATGAATATTATATTTTATCATGAAACATAGATGTGAGATGCGATATCGCGTTCTAAGAAGCATTAGAACTCTATTGCTACGATACGTAGACATCTGCAAACTCTATTTCCTAGCATAGATGTGTCTTATTTACATTCTTTTGAAGTGAATACGAGGTATACATGTCACTTCGCAATGAATATTATATCTTATCATGAAACGTAGATGTGAGGTGCGATATCGCGTTGTAAGAAGCATTAGAACTCTATTGCTACGATACGTAGACATCTGCAAACGCTATTTCCTAGCATGGAAGGGTCGCATTTACATTCATTTGAAGTGAATACGAGGTATACATGACACTTCGCCATGAATATTATACCTTATCATGAAACATAGAAGAGAGATGCGATATCGCGTTTTAGTAAGCATGAGAACACTATTGATGCGATACGTAGACATCTGCAAACGCTATTTCCTAGCATTACACTTACATTCCACTTACATTCCACTGAAGTGAATACGAGGTATACATAACACTCCACAATGAATATTATATCTTATCACGAAACATAGAAATGAAATGCGGCATCTCGTTTTAAGACGCATTAGGACTCTATTGCTACGATACGTAGACATATGCAAACGATATTTCCTAGCATGGAAGTGTCATATTTACATTCTATTGAAGTGAATACGAGGTATACATGACACTTCGCAATGAATATTATATCTTATCATGAAACATAGATGTGAGATGCGATATCGCGTTCTAAGAAGCATTAGAACTCTATTGCTACGATACGTAGACATCTGCAAACGCTATTTCCTAGCATGGAAGTGTCTTATTTACATTCTTTTGAAGTGAAATCGAGGTATACATGACACTTCGCAATGAATATTATATCTTATCATGGAACATAGAAGTGAGATGCGATATCGCGTTCTAAGAAGCATTAGAACCCTATTGCTACGACACGTAGACATCTGCAAACACTATTTCCTAGCATGGAAGTGTCATATTTACATTCTTTTGAAGTGAATAAGAGGTATACATGACACTTCGCAATGAATATTATATCTTATTACGAAACATAGAAATGTAATGCGACATCTCGTTTTAAGAATCATTAGTACTCTATTGCTGTGATACGTAGACATCTGCAAACAATATTTCCTAGCAAGGATGTGTCGCATTTACATTCTTGTTAAGTGATATCGAGGTATACATGACACTTCGCAATGAATATTATATCTTATCATGGAACATAGAAGTGAGATGCGAATTCGCGTTCTAAGAAGCATTAGAACCCTATTGCTACGATACGTAGACATCTGCAAACACTATTTCCTAGCATGGAAGTGTCGCATTTACATTCTTTTGAAGTGAATACGAGGTATACATGTCACTTCGCAATGAATATTATATCTTATCATGAAACGTAGATGTGAGGTGCGATATCGCGTTGTAAGAAGCATTAGAACTCTATTGCTACGATACGTAGACATCTGCAAACGCTATTTCCTAGCATGGAAGGGTCGCATTTACACTCTTTTGAAGTGAATACGAGGTATAGATGACACTTAGCAATGAATATTATGTCTTATCATGAAACATAGGTGTGAGATGCGATATCGCGTTCTAAGAAGCATTAGAACTCTATTGCTACGATACGTAGACATCTGCAAACGCTATTTCCTAGCATGGAAGTGTCTTATTTACATTCTTTTGAAGTGAATACGAGGTATACATGACACTTCGCAATGAATATTATATCTTATCATGGAACATAGCAGTGAGATGCGATATCGCGTTCTAAGAAGCATTAGAACTCTATTGCTACGATACGTAGACATCTGCAAAACGCTATTTCCTAGCATGGAAGGGTCGCATTTACACTCTTTTGAAGTGAATACGAGGTATAGATGACACTTAGCAATGAATACTATACCTTATCATGAAACGTAGATGTGAGATGCGATATCGCGTTCTAAGAAGCATTAGAACTCTATTGCTACGATACCTAGACATCTGCAAACGCTATTTCCTAGCATGGAAGTGTCTTATTTACATTCTTTTGAAGTGAATACGAGGTATACATGACACTTCGCAATGAATATTATATCTTATCGAGAAACATATAAGTGAGATGCGATATCGCGTTCTACGAAGCATTAGAACCCTATTGCTACGATACGTAGACATCTGCAAACACTATTTCCTAGCATGGAAGTGTCATATTTACATTCTTTTGAAGTGAAATCGAGGTATACATGACACTTCGCAATGAATATTATATCTTATCATGGAACATAGAAGTGAGATGCGATATCGCGTTCTAAGAAGCATTAGAACCCTATTGCTACGACACGTAGAAATCTGCAAACACTATTTCCTAGCATGGAAGTGTCATATTTACATTCTTTTGAAGTGAATAAGAGGTATACATGACACTTCGCAATGAATATTATATCTTATTACGAAACATAGAAATGTAATACGACATCTCGTTTTAAGAATCATTAGTACTCTATTGCTGTTATACGTAGACATCTGCAAACAATATTTCCTAGCAAGGATGTGTCGCATTTACATTCTTGTTAAGTGATATCGAGGTATACATGACACTTCGCAAGGAATATTATATCTCATCATGGAACATAGAAGTGAGATGCGAATTCGCGTTCTAAGAAGCATTAGAACCCTATTGCTACGATACGTAGACATCTGCAAACACTATTTCCTAGCATGGAAGTGTCGCATTTACATTCTTTTGAAGTGAATACGAGGTATACATGTCACTTCGCAATGAATATTATATCTTATCATGAAACGTAGATGTGAGGTGCGATATCGCGTTGTAAGAAGCATTAGAACTCTATTGCTACGATACGTAGACATCTGCAAACGCTATTTCCTAGCATGGAAGGGTCGCATTTACACTCTTTTGAATTGAATACGAGGTATAGATGACACTTAGCAATGAATATTATATCTTATCATGAAACATAGATGTGAGATGCGATATCGCGTTCTAAGAAGCATTAGAACTCTATTGCTACGATACGTAGACATCTGCAAACTCTATTTCCTAGCATAGAAGTGTCTTATTTACATTCTTCTGAAGTGAATACGAGGTATACATGTCACTTCGCAATGAATATTATATCTTATCATGAAACGTAGATGTGAGGTGCGATATCGCGTTGTAAGAAGCATTAGAACTCTATTGCTACGATACGTAGACATCTGCAAACGCTATTTCCTAGCATGGAAGGGTCGCATTTACATTCATTTGAAGTGAATACGAGGTATACATGACACTTCGCCATGAATATTATACCTTATCATGAAACATAGAAGAGAAATGCGATATCGCGTTTTAGTAAGCATGAGAACACTATTGATGCGATACGTAGACATCTGCAAACGCTATTTCCTAGCATTACACTTACATTCCACTTACATTCCACTGAAGTGAATACGAGGTATACATAACACTCCACAATGAATATTATATCTTATCACGAAACATAGAAATGAAATGCGGCATCTCGTTTTAAGACGCATTAGGACTCTATTGCTACGATACGTAGACATCTGCAAACGCTATTTCCTAGCATGGAAGTGTCATATTTACATTCTATTGAAGTGAATACGAGGTATACATGACACTTCGCAATGAATATTATATCTTATCATGAAACATAGATGTGAGATGCGATATCGCGTTCTAAGAAGCATTAGAATTCTATTGCTACGATACGTAGACATCTGCAAACGCTATTTCCTAGCATGGAAGTGTCTTATTTACATTCTTTTGAAGTGAATACGAGGTATACATGACACTTCGCAATGAATATTATATCTTATCATGGAACATAGCAGTGAGATGCGATATCGCGTTTTAAGAAGCATTAGAACTCTATTGCTACGATACGTAGACATCTGCAAAGGCTATTTCCAAGCATGGAAGGGTCGCATTTACATTCTTTTGAAGTGAGTACGAGGTATACATAACACTCCATAATGAATATTATATCTTATCATGAAACATAGCAGTGAGATGCGATATCGCGTTTTAAGAAGCATTAGAACACTATTGCTACGGTACGTAGACATCTGCAGACGCTATTTCCTAGCATTGAAGTGTCACATTTACATTCATTTGAAGTGAGTACGATGTATACATAACACTCCATTATGAATATTATATCTTATCATGAAACATAGCAGTGAGATGCGATATCGCGTTTTAGGAAGCATTGGAACTCTATTGCTGCGATTCGTAGACATCTGCAAACTCTATTTCCTAGCAAGGAAATTTCGCACTTACATTCCACTGAAGTGAATACGAGGTATACATAACATTACACAATGAATATTATATCTTATTACGAAACATAGAAGTGAAATACGACATCTCGTTCTAAGAAGCATTAGTACTCTATTGCTGTGATACGTAGACATCTGCAAACACTATTTCCTAGCATGGAAGTGTCGCATTTACATCCTTTTGAAGTGATTACGAGGTATAGATGACACTTCGCAATAAATATTATATCTTATCATGGAACATAGTTGTCAGATGCGATATCGCGCTCTAAGAAGCATTAGAACTCTATTGCTACGATACTTAGACATCAGCAAACGCTATTTCCTAGCATGGAAGGGTCGCATTTACATTCTTTTGAAGTGAGTACGAGGTATACATGACACTTCGCAATGAATATTATACCTTATCATGAAACATAGAAGAGAGATGCGATATCGCGTTTTAGTAAGCATTAGAACTCTATTGCTGCGATACGTAGACATCTGCAAACGCTATTTCCTAGCATTACACTAACATTCCACTTACATTCCACTGAAGTGAATACGAGGTATACATAACACTCCACAATGAATATTATATCTTATCACGAAACATAGAAATGAAATGCGGCATCTCGTTTTAAGACGCATTAGGACTCTCTTTCTACGATACGTAGACATCTGCAAACACTATTTCCTAGCATGGAAGTGTCATATTTACATTCTTTTGAAGTGAATACGAGGTATACATGACACTTCGCAATGAATATTATATCTTATCATGGAACATAGAAGTGAGATGCGATATCGCGTTCTAAGAAGCATTAGGACCCTATTGCTACGATACGTAGACATGTGCAAACGCTACTTCCTAGCATGGAAGTGTCGCATTTACATTCTTTTGAAGTGAATACGAGGTATACATGACACTTCGCAATGAATATTATATCTTATCATGAAACATAGAAGTGAGATGCTATATCGCGTTCTAAGAAGCATTAGAACTCTATTGCTACGATACGTAGACATCTGCAAAGGCTATTTCCTAGCATGGAAGGGTCGCATTTACATTCTTTTGAAGTGACTACGAGGTATACATAACACTCCATAATGAATATTATATCTTATCATGAAACATAGCAGTGAGATGCGATATCGCGTTTTAAGAAGCATTAGAACTCTATTGCTACGGTACGTAGACATCTGCAAACGCTATTTCCTAGCATTGAAGTGTCAAATTTACATTCATTTGAAGTGAGTACGAGGTATACATAACACTCCATAATGAATATTATATCTTATCATGAAACATAGCAGTGAGATGCGATATCGCGTTTTAGGAAGCATTGGAACTCTATTGCTGCGATACGTAGACATCTGCAAACTCTATTTCCTAGCAAGGAAATTTCGCACTTACATTCCACTGAAGTGAATACGAGGTATACCTAACATTACACAATGAATATTATATCTTATTACGAAACATAGAAGTGAAATACGACATCTCGTTTTTAGAAGCATTAGTACTCTATTGCTGTGATACGTAGACATCTGCAAACACTATTTCCTAGCATGGAAGTGTCGCATTTACATCCTTTTGAAGTGATTACGAGGTATAGATGACACTTCGCAATAAATATTATATCTTATCATGGAACATAGTTGTCAGATGCGATATCGCGCTCTAAGAAGCATTAGAACTCTATTGCTACGATACTTAGACATCAGCAAACGCTATTTCCTAGCATGGAAGGGTCGCATTTACATTCTTTAGAAGTGAGTACGAGGTATACATGACACTTCGCAATGAATATTATACCTTATCATGAAACATAGTAGAGAGATGCGATATCGCGTTTTAGGAAGCATTGGAACTCTATTGCTGTGATACGTAGACATCTGCAAACAATATTTCCTAGCATTACACTTACATTCCACTTACATTCCACTGACGTGAATACGAGGTATACATAACACTCCACAATGAATATTATATCTTATCACGAAACATAGAAATGAAATGCGGCATCTCGTTTTAAGACGCATTAGGACTCTATTTCTACGATACGTAGACATCTGCAAACGCTATTTCCTAGCATGGAAGTGTCTTAGTTACGTTCTTTTGAAGTGAGTACGAGGTATACATGACACTTCGCAATGAATATTATATCTTATCATGAAACATAGTAGTGATATGCGATATCGCGTTCTAAGAAGCATTAAAACTCTATTGCTACGATACGTAGACATCTGCAAAACGCTTTTTCCTAGCATGGAAGTGTCGCATTTACATTCATTTGAAGTGAATACGAGGTATACATGACACTTCGCAATGAATATTATACCTTATCATGAAACATAGTAGAGAGATGCGATATCGCGTTTTAGGAAGCATTGGAACTCTATTGCTGTGATACGTAGACATCTGCAAACAATATTTCCCAACAAGGAAGTGTCGCATTTACATTCTTGTGAAGTGAAATCGAGGTATACATGACACTTCGCTATGAATATTATATCTTATCATGAAAAATAGAAGAGGGATGCGATATCGCGTTTAGGAAGCATTAGAACACTATTGCTGCGATACGTAGACATCTGCAAAGGCTATTTCCTAGCATGGAAGTATGGCATTTATATTCTTTTGAAGTGAATACGAGATATACATGACACTTCGCAGTGAATATTATATCTTATCATGAAACATAGGACTGAGGTGCTATATCGCGGTTTGAGAAGCATTAGAACACTATTGCTAATATACGTAAACATCTGCAAACTCTATTTCCTAGCAAGGAAATTTCGCACTTACATTCCACTTAAGTGAATACGAGGTGTACATAACATTACACAATGAATATTATATCTTATACGAAACATAGAAATGAAATACGACAACTCGTTTTAAGAAGCATTAGAACTCTATTGCTACGATACGTAGACATCTGCAAACGCTATTTCCTAGCATGGAAGTGTCGCATTTACATTCATTTGAAGTGAATACGAGGTATACATGACACTTCGCAATGAATATTATATCTTATCATGAAACGTAGCAGTGAGATGCGATATCGCGTTTTAAAAGAATTAGAACTCTATTGCTACGATACGTAGACATCTGCAAACGCTATTTCCTAGCATGGAATGTCGCATTTACATTCTTTTGAAGTGAATACGAGATATACATGACACTTCGCAATGAATATTATATCTTATCATGAAACATAGGAATGAGGTGCTGTATCGCGTTTTGAGAAGCATTAGAACTCTATTGCTACGATACGTAGACATCTGCAAACTCTATTTCCTAGCATGGACATGTCGCACTTACATTCCACTGAAGTGAATACGAGGTATACATAGCACTACACAATGAATATTACATCTTATTACGAAACATAGAAATGAAATACGAAATCTCGTTTTAAGAAGCATTAGAACACTATTGCTACGATACGTAGACTTCTGCAAACGCTATTTCCTAGCATGGAAGTGTCATATTTACATTCTTTTGAAGTGAATACGAGGTATACATGACACTTCGCAATGAATATTATAACTTATCATGAAACACAGAAGTGAGATGCGATATCGCGTTATAAGAAGCATTAGGACTCTATTTCTACGATACGTAGACATCTGCAAACGCTATTTCCTAGCATGGAAGTGTCTTAGTTACGTTCTTTTGAAGTGAGTACGAGGTATACATGACACTTCGCAATGAATATTATATCTTATCATGAAACATAGTAGTGATATGCGATATCGCGTTCTAAGAAGCATTAAAACTCTATTGCTACGATACGTAGACATCTGCAAAACGCTTTTTCCTAGCATGGAAGTGTCGCATTTACATTCATTTGAAGTGAATACGAGGTATACATGACACTTCGCAATGAATATTATACCTTATCATGAAACATAGTAGAGAGATGCGATATCGCGTTTTAGGAAGCATTGGAACTCTATTGCTGTGATACGTAGACATCTGCAAACAATATTTCCCAACAAGGAAGTGTCGCATTTACATTCTTGTGAAGTGAAATCGAGGTATACATGACACTTCGCTATGAATATTATATCTTATCATGAAAAATAGAAGAGGGATGCGATATCGCGTTTAGGAAGCATTAGAACACTATTGCTGCGATACGTAGACATCTGCAAAGGCTATTTCCTAGCATGGAAGTATGGCATTTATATTCTTTTGAAGTGAATACGAGATATACATGACACTTCGCAGTGAATATTATATCTTATCATGAAACATAGGACTGAGGTGCTATATCGCGGTTTGAGAAGCATTAGAACACTATTGCTAATATACGTAAACATCTGCAAACTCTATTTCCTAGCAAGGAAATTTCGCACTTACATTCCACTTAAGTGAATACGAGGTGTACATAACATTACACAATGAATATTATATCTTATACGAAACATAGAAATGAAATACGACAACTCGTTTTAAGAAGCATTAGAACTCTATTGCTACGATACGTAGACATCTGCAAACGCTATTTCCTAGCATGGAAGTGTCGCATTTACATTCATTTGAAGTGAATACGAGGTATACATGACACTTCGCAATGAATATTATATCTTATCATGAAACGTAGCAGTGAGATGCGATATCGCGTTTTAAAAGAATTAGAACTCTATTGCTACGATACGTAGACATCTGCAAACGCTATTTCCTAGCATGGAATGTCGCATTTACATTCTTTTGAAGTGAATACGAGATATACATGACACTTCGCAATGAATATTATATCTTATCATGAAACATAGGAATGAGGTGCTGTATCGCGTTTTGAGAAGCATTAGAACTCTATTGCTACGATACGTAGACATCTGCAAACTCTATTTCCTAGCATGGACATGTCGCACTTACATTCCACTGAAGTGAATACGAGGTATACATAGCACTACACAATGAATATTACATCTTATTACGAAACATAGAAATGAAATACGAAATCTCGTTTTAAGAAGCATTAGAACACTATTGCTACGATACGTAGACTTCTGCAAACGCTATTTCCTAGCATGGAAGTGTCATATTTACATTCTTTTGAAGTGAATACGAGGTATACATGACACTTCGCAATGAATATTATAACTTATCATGAAACACAGAAGTGAGATGCGATATCGCGTTATAAGAAGCATTAGAACTCTATTGCTACGATACGTAGACATCTGCAAACGCTATTTCCTAGCATAGAAGGGTCGCATTTACATTCCTTTGAAGTGAGTACGAGGTATACATAACACACCATAATGAATATTATATCTTCTCATGTAACGTAGCAGTGAGATGCGATATCGCGTTTTAAAAGCATTAGAACTCTATTGCTACGATACGTAGACATCTGCAAACGCTATTTCCTAGCATGGAGCATCGCATTTACATTCTTTTGAAGTGAATACGAGATATACATCACACTTCGCAATGAATATTATATCTTATCATGAAACATAGGAATGAGGTGCTGTATCGCGTTTTGAGAAGCATTAGAACTCTATTGCTACGATACGTAGACATCTGCAAACTCTATTTCCTAGCATGGACATGTCGCACTTACATTCCACTGAAGTGAATACGAGGTATACATAACACTACACAATGAATATTATATCTTATTAGGAAACATAGAAATGAAATACGACATCTCGTTTTAAGAAGCATTAGAACACTATTGCTACGATACGTAGACATCTGCAAACGCTATTTCCTAGCATGGAAGTGTCATATTTACATTCTTTGAAGTGAATACGAGGTATACATGACACTTCGCAATGAATATTATATCTTATCATGAAACATAGGAATGAGGTGCTGTATCGCGTTTTGAGAAGCATTAGAACTCTATTGCTACGATACGTAGACATCTGCAAACTCTATTTCCTAGCATGGACATGTCGCACTTACATTCCACTGAAGTGAATACGAGGTATACATAACATTACACCATGAATAATATATCTTATTACGAAACATAGAAATGAAATACTACATCTCGTTTTAAGAAGCATTAGTACTCTATTGCTGTGATACGTAGACATCTGCAAACAATATTTCCTAGCAAGGAAGTGTCGCATTTACATTCTCGTGAAGTGAAATCGAGGTATACATGACACTTCGCAATGAATATTATATCTTATCATGAAACATAGAAGTGAGATGCGATATCGCGTTTTAAGAAGCATTAGAACTCTATTGCTACGATACGTAGACATCTGCAAACGCTATTTCCTAGCATGGAAGGGTCGCATTTACATCCTTTTGAAGTGAGTACGAGGTATACATAACACTCCATAATGAATATTATATCTTCTCATGAAACATAGCAGTGTGATGCGATATCGCGTTTTAAAAGCATTAGAACTCTATTGCTACGATACGTAGACATCTGCAAACGCTATTTCCTTGCACGGGAGTGTCGCATTTACATTCTCTTGAAGTGAATACTTGATATACATGACACTTCGCAAAGAATATTATATCTTATCATGTAACACAGAAGTGAGATGCGATATCGCGTTCTAAGAAGCATTAGAACTCTATTGCTACGATACGTAGACATCTGCAAACGCTATTTCCTATCATGGAAGGGTCGCATTTACATTCTTTTGAAGTGAGTACGAGGTATACATAACTCTCCATAATGAATATTATATCTTCTCATGAAACATAGCAGTGAGATGCGATATCGCGTTCTAAGAAGCATTAGAACTCTATTGCTACGATGCGTAGACATTTGGAAATGTTATTTCCTAGCAAGGAAGTGTCGCATTTACATTCTATTGAAGTGAATACGAGGTATACATAACACTCCACAATGAATATTATATCTTACCACGAAACATAGAAATGAAATGCGGCATCTCATTTTAAGAAGCATTAGAACTCTATTGCTACGATACGTAGACATCTGCAAACGCTATTTCCTAGCCTGGAAGTGTCGCATTTACATTCCTTTGAAGTGAATACCAGATATACATGACACTTCGCAATGAATATTATAGCTTATCATGAAACATAGGAATGAGGTGCTATATCGCGTTTTGAGAAGCATTAGAACTCTATTGCTATTATACGTAGACATCTGCAAACTCTATTTCCTAGCAAGGAAATTTCGCACTTACATTCCACTGAAGTGAATACGAGGTATACATAGCACTACACAATGAATATTATATCTTATTGCGAAACATAGAAGTGAAATACGACATCTCGTTTTAAGAAGCATTAGTACTCTATTGCTGTGATACGTAGATATCTGCAAACAATATTTCCTTGCAAGGAAGTGTCGCATTTACATTCTTTTGAAGTGAATGCGAGCTATACATGACACTTCGCAATGAATATTATACCTTATCATGAAACATAGAAGAGAGGTGCGATATCGCGTTTTAGGAAACATTAGAACCCTATTGCTGCGATACGTAGACATCTGCAAACGCTATTTCCTAGCATGGAAGGGTCGCATTTACATTCTTTTGAAGTGAGTACGAGGTATACATAACACTCCATAATGAATATTATATCTTCTCATGAAACATAGCAGTGTGATGCGATATCGCGTTTTAAAAGCATTAGAACTCTATTGCTACGATACGTAGACATCTGCAAACGCTATTTCCTAGCACGGGAGTGTCGCATTTACATTCTCTTGAAGTGAATACTTGATATACATGACACTTCGCAAAGAATATTATATCTTATCATGTAACACAGAAGTGAGATGCGATATCGCGTTCTAAGAAGCATTAGAACTCTATTGCTACGATACGTAGACATCTGCAAACGCTATTTCCTATCATGGAAGGGTCGCATTTACATTCTTTTGAAGTGAGTACGAGGTATACATAACTCTCCATAATGAATATTATATCTTCTCATGAAACATAGCAGTGAGATGCGATATCGCGTTCTAAGAAGCATTAGAACTCTATTGCTACGATGCGTAGACATTTGGAAATGTTATTTCCTAGCAAGGAAGTGTCGCATTTACATTCTATTGAAGTGAATACGAGGTATACATAACACTCCACAATGAATATTATATCTTACCACGAAACATAGAAATGAAATGCGGCATTTCATTTTAAGAAGCATTAGAACTCTATTGCTACGATACGTAGACATCTGCAAACGCTATTTCCTAGCCTGGAAGTGTCGCATTTACATTCCTTTGAAGTGAATACCAGATATACATGACACTTCGCAATGAATATTATAGCTTATCATGAAACATAGGAATGAGGTGCTATATCGCGTTTTGAGAAGCATTAGAACTCTATTGCTACGATACGTAGGCATCTGCAAACGCTATTTCCTAGCATGGAAGTGTCGCATTTACATTCTTTTGAAGTGAATACGAGGTATACATGACACTTCGCAATGAATATTATATCTTATCATGAAACTTAAAAGTGAGATGCGATATCGCGTTCTAAGGAGCATTAGAACTCTATTGCTACGATACGTGGACATCTGCAAAGGCTATTCCCTAGCATGGAAGGGTCGCACTTACATTCTTTTGAAGTGAGTACGAGGTACACATATCACTCCATAATGAATATTATATCTTATCATGAAACATAGCAGTGAGATGCGATATCGCGTTTTAAGAAGCATGAGAACTCTATTGCTACGATACGTAGACAACTGCAAACGCTATTTCCTAGCTTGGAAGTGTCGCATTTACATTCATTTGAAGTAAATACGAGGTATACATGACACTTCGCAACGAATATTATACCTTGTCATGAAACATAGAAGAGAGATGCGATATCGCGTTTTAGGAAGCACTGGAACTCTATTGCTGCGATACGTAGACATCTGCAAACTCTATTTCCTAGCATGGAAGTGTGGCATTTACATTCTTTTGATGTGAATACGAGATATACATGACACTTCGCAATGAATATTATATCTTATCATGAAACATAGGAATGAGGTGCTATATCGCGTTTTGAGAAGCATTAGAACTCTATTGCTAATATACGTAGACATCTTCAAACTCTATTTCCTAGCAAGGAAATTTCGCACTTACATTCCACTGAAGTGAATACGAGGTATACATAACATTACACAATGAGTATTATATCTTATTACGAAACATAGAAATGAAATACGACATCTCGTTTTAAGAAGCATTATTACTCTATTGCTGTGATACGTAGACATCTGCAAACAATATTTCCTAGCAAGGAAGTGTCGCATTTACATTCTTTTGAAGTGAATACGAGGTATACATGACACTTCGCAATGAATATTATATCTTATCATGAAACATAGAAGTGAGATGCGATATCGCGTTCTAAGAAGCATTAGAACTCTATTGCTACGATACGTAGACATCTGCACACGCTATTTCCTAGCATGGAAGTGTCTTATTTACGTTCTTTTGAAGTGAATACGAGGTATGCATGACACTTCGCAATGAATATTATATCTTATCATGAAACATAGAAGTGAGATGCGATATCGCGTTCTAAGCAGCACTAGAACTCCATTGCTGCGATACGTAGACATCTGCAAACGCTATTTCCTAGCATGGAAGTGTCTTATTTACGTTCTTTTGAAGTGAATACGAGGTATGCATGACACTTCGCAATGAATATTATATCTTATCATGAAACATAGAAGTGAGATGCGATATCGCGTTCTAAGCAGCACTAGAACTCCATTGCTGCGATACGTAGACATCTGCAAACGCTATTTCCCAGGTTGGAAGGGTCGCATGTACATTCTTTTGTAGTGAGTACGAGGTATACATAACACTCCATAATGAATATTATATCTTCTCATGAAACATAGCAGTGAGATGCGATATCGCGTTTTAAGAAGCATTAGAACTCTATTGCTACGATACGTAGACATCTGCAAACGCTATTTCCTAGCATGGAAGTGTCGCATTTACATTCGTTTGAAGTGAATACGAGATATACATGACACTTCTCAATGAATATTATATCTTATTACGTAACATAGAAATGAAATACGACATCTCGTTTTAAGAATCATTAGTACTCTATTGCTGTGATACGTAGACATCTGCAAACAATATTTCCTAGCAAGGATGTGTCGCATTTACATTCTTGTTAAGTGAAATCGAGGTATACATGACACTTCGCAATGAATATTATATCTTATCATGGAACATAGAAGTGAGATGCGATATCGCGTTCTAAGAAGCATTAGAACTCTATTTCTGCGATACGTAGACATCTGCAAACGCTATTTCCTAGCATGGAAGTGTCGCATTTACATTCTTTTGAAGTGAATACGAGATATACATGACACTTCGCAATGAATATTATAGCTTATCATGAAACATAGGAATGAGGTGCTATATCGTGTTTTGAGAAGCATTAGAACTATATTGCTATTATACGTAGACATCTGCAAACTCTATTTCCTAGCAAGGAAATTTCGCACTTTCATTCCACTGAAGTGAATACGAGGTATACATGACACTTCGCAATGAATATTATACCTTATCATGAAACATAGAAGTGAGATGCGATATCGCGTTCTAAGAAGCATTAGAACTCTATTGCTACGATACGTAGACATCTGCAAGCGCTATTTCCTAGCATGGAAGTGTCTTATTTACATTCTTTTGAAGTGAATACGAGGTATACATGTCACATCGCAATGAATATTATATCTTATCATGAAACGTAGATGTGAGGTGCGATATCGCGTTGTAAGAAGCATTAGAACTCTATTGCTACGATACGTAGACATCTGCAAACGCTATTTCCTAGCATGGAAGTGTCGCATTTACATTCGTTTGAAGTGAGTACGAGATATACATGACACTTCGCAATGAATATTATACCTTATCATGAAACATAGAAGTGAGATGCGATATCGCGTTTTAAGGAGCATTAGAACTCTATTGCTACGATACGTAGACATCTGCAAACGCTATTTTCTAGCATGGAAGTGTCTTATTTACATTCTTCTGAAGTGAATACGAGATATACATGACACTTCGAAATGAATATTATATCTTATCATGAAACATAGGAATGAGGTGCTATATCGCGTATTGAGAAGCATTAGAACTCTATTGCTAATATACGTAGACATCTGCAAACTCTATTTCCTAGCATGGACATGTGGCACTTACATTCCACTGAAGAGAATACGAGGTATACATAACATTACACAATGAGTATTATATCTTATTACGAAACATAGAAATGAAATACGACATCTCGTTTTAAGAAGCATCAGTACTCTATTGCTGTGATACGTAGACATCTGCAAACAATATTTCCTAGCAAGGATGTGTCGCATATACATTCTTGTGAAGTGAAATGGAGGTATACATGACACTTCGCACTGAATATTATATCTTATCATGAAACATAGATGAGAGGTGCGATATCGCATTTTAGGGAGCATTAGAACTCTATTGCTGTGATACGTAGACATCTGCAAACAATATTTCCTAGCAAGGAAGTGTCGCATTTACATTCTTGTGAAGTGAAATCGAGGTATACATGACACTTGGCAATGAATATTATATCTTATCATGGAACATAGAAGTGAGTTGCGATATCGCGTTCTAAGAAGCATTAGAACCCTATTACTACGATACGTAGACATCTGCAAACACTATTTCCAAGCATGGAAGTGTCGCATTTACATTCTTTTGAAGTGAATACGAGGTATAGATGACACTTCGCAATGAATATTATATCTTATCATGAAACATAGAAGTCAGATGCGATATCGCGTTCTAAGAAGCATTAGAACTCTATTGCTACGATACTTAGACATCTGCAAACGCTATTTAATAGCATGGAAGGGTCGCATTTACATTCTCTTGAAGTGAGTACGAGATATACATGACACTTCGCAATGAATATTATATCTTATCATGAAACATAAGAATGAGGTGCTATATCGCGTTCTGAGAAGCATTAGAACTCTATTGCTAATATGCGTAGACATCTGCAAACTCTATTTCCTAGCATGGACATGTGGCACTTACATTCCACTGAAGTGAATACGAGGTATACATAACATTACACAATGAGTATTATATCTTATTACGAAACATAGAAATGAAATACGACATCTCGTTTTAAGAAGCATTATTACTCTATTGCTGTGATACGTAGACATCTGCAAACAATATTTCCTAGCAAGGAAGTGTCGCATTTACATTCTTTTGAAGTGAATACGAGGTATACTTGACACTTCGCAATGAATATTATACCTTATCATGAAACATAGAAGAGAGGTGCGATATCGCGTTTTAGGAAGCATTAGAACTCTATTGCTGCGATACGTTGACATCTGCAAACGCTATTTCCTCGCATGGAAGTGTCGCATTTACATTCTTTTGAAGTGAATACGAGATATACATGACACTTTGCAATGAATATTATATCTTATCATGAAACATAGGAATGAGGTGCTACATCGCGTTTTGAGAAGCATCAGAACTATATTGCTAATATGCGTAGACATCTGCAAACTCTATTTCCTAGGATGGAAGGGTCGCATTTACATTCTTTTGAAGTGAGTACGAGGTATACATAACACTCCATAATGAGTATTATATCATCTCATGAAACATAGCAGTGAGATGCGATATCGCGTTTTAAGAAGCATTAGAACTCTATTGCTACGGTACGTAGACATCTGCAAACGCTATTTCCTAGCATGGAAGTGTCATATTTACATTCTTTTGAAGTGAATACGAGGTATACATGACACTTCGCAATGAATATTATATCTTATCATGAATCATACATGTGAGATGCGATATCGCCTTCTAAGAAGCATTAGAACTCTATTGCTACGGTACGTAGACATCTGCAAACGCTATTTCCTAGCATGGAAGTGTCATATTTACGTTCTTTTGAAGTGAAAACGAGGTATACATGACACTTCGCAATGAATATTATATCTTTTCATGAAACATAGAAGTGAGATGCGTTATCGCGTTCCAAGAAGCATTAGAACTCTATTGCTACGATACGTAGACATCTGCAAACGCTATTTCCTAGCATGGAAGTGTCGCATTTACATTCTTTTGATGTGAATACGAGATATACATGACACTTCGCAATGAATATTATATCTTATCATGAAACATAGGAATGGGGTGCTATATCGCGTTTTAAGGAGCATTAGAGCTCTATTGCTACGATACGTAGACATCTGCAGACGCTATTTCCTAGCATGGAAGTGTCGCATTTACATTCGTTTGAGGTGAATACGAGATATACATGACACTTCGCAATGAATATTATATCTTATCATGAAACATAGGAATGAGGTGCTATATCGCGTTTTGAGAGGCATTAGAACTCTATTGCTACGATACGTAGGCATCTGCAAACGCTATTTCCTAGCATGGAAGTGTCGCATTTACATTCTTTTGAAGTGAATACGAGGTATACATGACACTTCGCAATGAATATTATATCTTATCATGAAACATAAAAGTGAGATGCGATATCGCGTTCTAAGGAGCATTAGAACTCTATTGCTACGATACGTGGACATCTGCAAAGGCTATTCCCTAGCATGGAAGGGTCGCATTTACATTCTTTTGAAGTGAGTACGAGGTACACATATCACTCCATAATGAATATTATATCTTATCATGAAACATAGCAGTGAGATGCGATATCGCGTTTTAAGAAGCATGAGAACTCTATTGCTACGATACGTAGACAACTGCAAACGCTATTTCCTAGCATGGAAGTGTCGCATTTACATTCATTTGAAGTAAATACGAGGTATACATGACACTTCGCAACGAATATTATACCTTGTCATGAAACATAGAAGAGAGATGCGATATCGCGTTTTAGGAAGCACTGGAACTCTATTGCTGCGATACGTAGACATCTGCAAACTCTATTTCCTAGCATGGAAGTGTCGCATTTACATTCTTTTGATGTGAATACGAGATATACATGACACTTCGCAATGAATATTATATCTTATCATGAAACATAGGAATGAGGTGCTATATCGCGTTTTGAGAAGCATTAGAACTCTATTGCTACGATACGTAGGCATCTGCAAACGCTATTTCCTAGCATGGAAGTGTCGCATTTACATTCTTTTGAAGTGAATACGAGGTATACATGACACTTCGCAATGAATATTATATCTTATCATGAAACATAGAAATGAAATACGACATCTCGTTTTAAGAAGCATTATTACTCTATTGCTGTGATACGTAGACATCTGCAAACAATATTTCCTAGCAAGGAAGTGTCGCATTTACATTCTTTTGAAGTGAATACGAGGTATACATGACACTTCGCAATGAATATTATATCTTATCATGAAACATAGAAGTGAGATGCGATATCGCGTTCTAAGAAGCATTAGAACTCTATTGCTACGATACGTAGACATCTGCACACGCTATTTCCTAGCATGGAAGTGTCTTATTTACGTTCTTTTGAAGTGAATACGAGGTATGCATGACACTTCGCAATGAATATTATATCTTATCATGAAACATAGAAGTGAGATGCGATATCGCGTTCTAAGCAGCACTAGAACTCTATTGCTGCGATACGTTGACATCTGCAAACGCTATTTCCCAGGTTGGAAGGGTCGCATGTACATTCTTTTGTAGTGAGTACGAGGTATACATAACACTCCATAATGAATATTATATCTTCTCATGAAACATAGCAGTGAGATGCGATATCGCGTTTTAAGAAGCATTAGAACTCTATTGCTACGATACGTAGACATCTGCAAACGCTATTTCCTAGCATGGAAGTGTCGCATTTACATTCGCTTGAAGTGAATACGAGATATACATGACACTTCGCAATGAATATTATATCTTATCATGAAACATAGGAATGTGGTGCCATATCGCGTTTTGAGAAGCATTAGAACTCTATTGCTACGATACGTAGACATCTGCAAACGCTATTTCCTAGCATGGAAGTGTCGCATTTACATTCGTTTGAAGTGAGTACGAGATATACATGACACTTCGCAATGAATATTATACCTTATCATGAAACATAGAAGTGAGATGCGATATCGCGTTTTAAGGAGCATTAGAACTCTATTGCTACGATACGTAGACATCTGCAAACGCTATTTCCTAGCATGGAAGTGTCTTATTTACATTCTTCTGAAGTGAATACGAGATATACATGACACTTCGAAATGAATATTATATCTTATCATGAAACATAGGAATGAGGTGCTATATCGCGTATTGAGAAGCATTAGAACTCTATTGCTAATATACGTAGACATCTGCAAACTCTATTTCCTAGCATGGACATGTGGCACTTACATTCCACTGAAGAGAATACGAGGTATACATAACATTACACAATGAGTATTATATCTTATTACGAAACATAGAAATGAAATACGACATCTCGTTTTAAGAAGCATCAGTACTCTATTGCTGTGATACGTAGACATCTGCAAACAATATTTCCTAGCAAGGATGTGTCGCATATACATTCTTGTGAAGTGAAATGGAGGTATACATGACACTTCGCACTGAATATTATATCTTATCATGAAACATAGATGAGAGGTGCGATATCGCATTTTAGGGAGCATTAGAACTCTATTGCTGTGATACGTAGACATCTGCAAACAATATTTCCTAGCAAGGAAGTGTCGCATTTACATTCTTGTGAAGTGAAATCGAGGTATACATGACACTTGGCAATGAATATTATATCTTATCATGGAACATAGAAGTGAGATGCGATATCGCGTTCTAAGAAGCATTAGAACCCTATTACTACGATACGTAGACATCTGCAAACACTATTTCCAAGCATGGAAGTGTCGCATTTACATTCTTTTGAAGTGAATACGAGGTATAGATGACACTTCGCAATGAATATTATATCTTATCATGAAACATAGAAGTCAGATGCGATATCGCGTCCTAAGAAGCATTAGAACTCTATTGCTACGATACTTAGACATCTGCAAACGCTATTTAATAGCATGGAAGGGTCGCATTTACATTCTCTTGAAGTGAGTACGAGATATACATGACACTTCGCAATGAATATTATATCTTATCATGAAACATAAGAATGAGGTGCTATATCGCGTTCTGAGAAGCATTAGAACTCTATTGCTAATATGCGTAGACATCTGCAAACTCTATTTCCTAGCATGGACATGTGGCACTTGCATTCCACTGAAGTGAATACGAGGTATACATAACATTACACAATGAGTATTATATCTTATTACGAAACATAGAAATGAAATACGACATCTCGTTTTAAGAAGCATTATTACTCTATTGCTGTGATACGTAGACATCTGCAAACAATATTTCCTAGCAAGGAAGTGTCGCATTTACATTGTTTTGAAGTGAATACGAGGTATACTTGACACTTCGCAATGAATATTATACCTTATCATGAAACATAGAAGAGAGGTGCGATATCGCGTTTTAGGAAGCATTAGAACTCTATTGCTGCGATACGTTGACATCTGCAAACGCTATTTCCTCGCATGGAAGTGTCGCATTTACATTCTTTTGAAGTGAATACGAGATATACATGACACTTTGCAATGAATATTATATCTTATCATGAAACATAGGAATGAGGTGCTACATCGCGTTTTGAGAAGCATTAGAACTCTATTGCTAATATGCGTAGACATCTGCAAACTCTATTTCCTAGGATGGAAGGGTCGCATTTACATTCTTTTGAAGTGAGTACGAGGTATACATAACACTCCATAATGAGTATTATATCATCTCATGAAACATAGCAGTGAGATGCGATATCGCGTTTTAAGAAGCATTAGAACTCTATTGCTACGGTACGTAGACATCTGCAAACGCTATTTCCTAGCATGGAAGTGTCATATTTACATTCTTTTGAAGTGAATACGAGGTATACATGACACTTCGCAATGAATATTATATCTTATCATGAATCATAGAAGTGAGATGCGATATCGCCTTCTAAGAAGCATTAGAACTCTATTGCTACGATACGTAGACATCTGCAAACGCTATTTCCTAGCATGGAAGTGTCGCATTTACATTCTTTTGATGTGAATACGAGATATACATGACACATCGCAATCAATATTATATCTTATCATGAAACATAGGAAGGAGGTGCTATATCGCGTTTTGAGAAGCATTAGAACTCTATTGCTACGATACGTAGACATCTGAAAAGGCTATTCCCTAGCATGGAAGGGTCGCATTTACATTCTTTTGAAGTGAGTACGAGGTATACATATCACTCCATAATGAATATTATATCTTATCATGAAACATAGCAGTGAGATGCGATATCGCGTTTTAAGATGCATTAGAACTCTATTGCTACGATACGTAGACACCTGCAAACGCTATTTCCTAGCATGGAAGTGTCGCATTTACATTCATTTGAAGTGAATACAAGGTACACATGACACTTCGCTATGAATATTATACCTTATCATGAAACATAGAAGAGTGATGCGATATCGCGTTTTAGGAAGCATTGGAACTCTATTGCTGCGATACGTAGACATCTGCAAACGCTATTCCCTAGCATGGAAGTGTCGCATTTACATTCTTTTGATGTGAATACGAGATATACATGACACTTCGCAATGAATATTATATCTTCTCATGAAACAAAGCAGTGAGATGCGATATCGCGTTCCAAGAAGCATTATAACTCTATTGCTACGATACGTAGACATCTGCAAACGCTATTTCCTAGCATGGAAGTGTCGCATTTACATTCTTTTGATGTGAATACGAGATATACATGACACTTCGCAATGCATATTATATCTTATCATGAGACATAGGAATGAGGTGCCATATCGCGTTTTGAGAAGCTTTAGAACTCTATTGCTAATATACGTAGACATCTGCAAACTCTATTTCCTAGCAAGGAAATTTCGCACTTACAGTCCACTGAAGTGAATACGAGGTATACAGAACATTACACAATGAATATTATGTCTTATTACGAAACATAGAAATGAAATACGACATCTCGTTTTAAGAAGCATTAGTAGTCTATTGCTGTGATACGTAGACATCTGCAAACGCTGTTTCCTAGCAAGGAATAGACGCATTTACATTCTTTTGAAGTGAATACGAGGTATACATGACACTTCGCAATGAATATTATATCTTATCATGAAACATAGAAGTGAGATGCGATTTCGCGTTTTAAGAAGCATTAGATCTCTCTGGCCTCGATGCGGAGATATCTGCAAACGCTATTACCTAGCATGAAAGTGCCGCACTTACATTCTTTTGAATTGAATGCGAGGTATACATGACACTTCGCAATGAATATTATATCTTATCATGAAGCATAGGAATGGGATGCGATATCGCGTTTTGAGAGACATTAGAACTCTATTGCTACGATTCGTAGACATCTGCAAACGCTATTTCCTAGCAAGGAAGATTCGCATTTACATTCTTTTGAAGTGAATACGAGGTATGCATGACACTTCGCAATGAACATCATATCGTATCATGCAACATAGAAGTGAGATGCGATATCGCGTTTTAAGTAGCATTAGTTCCCTATTGCCTCGATGCGCAGATATCTGCAAACGCTATTTCCTAGCAAGTAAGTGTCGCATTTACATTCGTTTGGAGTGAATTCGAGGTATACATGACACTTCGCTATGAATATTATATCTTATCATGAAGCATAGAAATGAGATGCGATATCGCGTTTTGAGAAGCATTAGAACTCTATTGCTACGATACGTAGACATATGCAAACGCTATTTCCTAGCAAGGAAGTGTCGCATTTACATTCTTTTGACGTGAATAAGAGGTATACATAACACTGCACTGCGAATATTATATCTTATCATGAAACATAGAAATGAGAGGCGATATCGCGATATATGAAGCATTAGATGTCTATTGCTTCGATACGTAGACATCTGCAAACGCCATTTCCTAGCAAGGAAGTGTTGCATTTACATTCCTTTGAAAAGAATACGAGGTATACATGACACTTCGCAATGGATATTATATCTTATCATGAAACGTAGATATTAGATGCGATATGACGATTTAAGAAGCATTAGAAAACTATTGCTTCGATACGTAGACATCTGCAAACGCTATTTCCAAGCAAGGAAGTGTCGCGTTTACCTTCTTTTGAAGTGAATACGAGGTATTTATAACACTGCACAATGAATATTATATCTTATCATGAAACATAGAAATGAGATGCGATATCGCGATATAAGAAGCATTAGAACTCTATTGCTTCGATACGTAGATATCTGCAAACACTATTTCCTAGCAAGGAACTGTCGCATTCACATCCATTTGAAGTGTATGCGAGATATACATGGCACTTCGCAGTGAATATTATATATTGTCAGGAAACATAGGAATGAGAAGCGATATCGCGTTTTGAGAAGCATCAGAACTATAATGCCACGATACGTAGATATCTGCCATCGCTATTTCCTAGCAAGGATGTGTCGCATTTACATTCTTTTGAAATGAATACGAGGTAAGCATGACACTTCGCAATGAATATTATATCTTATCACGAAACATAGAAATGAGATGCGATATCGCGATTTTAGAAGCATTAGAACACTATTTCTTCGATACGGAGACATCTGCAAACGCTATTTCCGTGCAAGGTATTGTCGCATTTACTTTCTTTTGAAGTGAATACGTGGTAAGCATGACAGTCCACAATGAATATCATATATTATCATTAAAGATAGTAATGAGTATCGATATCGCGTTTTGGGAAGCATTAGAACTCTAATGCTACGATACTTAGACATCTGCAAACGCTATTTCCCGGCAACGAAGTGTGGCGTTTACATTCCTTTGAAGTGAATACGACGTATACATAGCACTACACAATGAATATTATATCCTATCATGAAACATAGAAATGAGATGCAATATGGCGATCTAAGGAGCATTAGAACTCTATTGCTTCGATACGTAGACATCTGCAGAGGCTATTTCCTAGCAAGGAAGTCTCGCATTTACATTCTTCTGAAGTGAGTACTAGGCATACATGACACTTCGCAATGAATATTACATCTTATCATGAAATATAGAAATGAGATGCGATATGGCGATTTAAGAGGCATTAGAACTCTATTGCTTCGATACGTAGACATCTGCAAACGCTATTTCCTAGCAAGGTAGTGTCGCATATACATTCAAGTAAAGTGTATGCGAGGTATACACGACACTTCGCAATGAATATTATATATTATCATGAAACATAGAAATGAAATGCGATATCGCGTTTCAAGAAGCACTAGAACACTATTGCTTCGTTACGTAGACATCTGCAAACGCTATTTCCTAGCAAGGAAGTGTCGGATTTACATTCTTTTGATGTGAATACGAGGTATACATAACACTCCACAATGAATATTATATCATATCATGAGACATAGAAATGAAATGCGATATCCCGTTTTAAGAAGCACTAGAACTCTATTGCTACGACACGTAGATATCTGGAAACACTATTTCCTAGCAAGGAAGTGTCGCATTTTCATTCTTTTGAAATGAATAAGGGGTATGCATGACACTTCGCAATGAATATTACATCCTATCATGAAACATAGAAATGAGATGCGATATCGCGTTTTACGTAGAATTAGAACTCTATTGCTACGATACGTAGACATCTGCAGAAGCTATTTCCTAGCATGGAAGTGTCGCATTTACATTCATTTGAAGTGAATACGAGGTATACATGACACTTTCAATGAATATTATACCTTATCATGGAACATAGAAGAGAGATGCGATATCGCGTTTTAGGAAGCATTAGAACTCTATTGCTGCGATACGTAGACATCCGCAACCGCTATTTCCTAGCATGGAAGTGACGCATTTACATTCTTTTGAGGTGAATACGAGATATACATGACACTTCGCAATGAATATTATAGCTTATCATGAAACATAGGAATGAGGTGCTATATCGCGTTTTGAGAAGCATTAGAACTGTATTGCTATCATACGTAGACATCTGCAAACTCTATTTCCTAGCAAGGAAGTTTCGCACTTACATGCCACTGAAGTGTATACGAGGTATACATAACATTACACAATGAATATTACATCTTATTACGGAACATAGAAGTGAAATACGACATCTCGTTTTAAGAAGCATTAGTACTCTATTGCTGTGATACGTAGACATCTGCAAACAATATTTCCTAGCAAGGAAGTGTCGCATTTACATTCTTTTGAAGTGAATACGAGGTATACATGACACTTCGCAATGAATATTATACCTTATCATGAAACATAGGAAAGAGGTGCTATATCGCGTTTTGAGAAGCATTAGAACTCTATTGCTATTATACGTAGACATCTGCAAACTCTATTTCCTAGCAAGGAAATTTCGCACTTACATTCCACTGAAGTGAATACGAGGTATACATAACATTACACAATGAATATTATATCTTATTAAGAAACATAGAAGTGAAATACGACATCTCGTTTTAAGAAGCATTAGTACTCTATTGCTGTGATACGTAGACATCTGCAAACGCTATTTCCTAGCATGGAAGTGTGGCATTTACATTCATTTGAAGTGAATACGAGGTATACATGACACTTCGTAGTGAATATTATATCTTATCATGAAACATAGAAGTGAGATGCGATATCGCGTTCTAAGAAGCATTAGAGCTCTATTGCTACGATACGTAGACATCTGCAAACGCTATTTCCTAGCATGGAAGTGTCTTATTTACGTTCATTTGAAGTGAATACGAGGTATACATGACACTTCGCAATGAATATTATATCTTCTCATGAAACATAGCAGTGAGATGCGATATCGCGTTTTAAGAATCATTAGAACTCTATTTCTACGATACGTAGACATCTGCAAACGCTATTTCCTAGCATGGAAGTGTCGCATTTACATTCATTTGAAGTGAATTCGAGGTATACATGACGCTTCGCAATGAATATTACACCTTATCATGAAACATAGAAGAGAGATGCGATATCGCGTTCTAGGAAGCATTAGAACTCTATTGCTGCGATACGTAGACATCTGCAAACGCTATTTCCTAGCATGGAAGTGTCTTATTTACGTTCTTTTGAAGTGAATACGAGGTATACATGACACTTCGCTATGGATATTATATCTTCTCATGAAACATAGCAGTGAGATGCGATATCGCGTTTTAAGAAGCATTAGAACTCTATTGCTACGATACGTAGACATCTGCAAACGCTATTTCCTAGCATGGAAATTTCGCACTTACATTCCACTGAAGTGAATACGAGGTATACATAACATTACACAATGAATATTATATCTTATTACGGAACATAGAAATGAAATACGACATCTCGTTTTAAGAAGCATTAGTACTCTATTGCTGTGATACGTAGACATCTGCAAACGCTATTTCCTAGCATGGAAGTGTGGCATTTACATTCATTTGAAGTGAATACGAGGTATACATGACACTTCGTAGTGAATATTATATCTTATCATGAAACATAGAAGTGAGATGCGATATCGCGTTCTAAGAAGCATTAGAGCTCTATTGCTACGATACGTAGACATCTGCAAACGCTATTTCCTAGCATGGAAGTGTCTTATTTACGTTCATTTGAAGTGAATACGAGGTATACATGACACTTCGCAATGAATATTATATCTTCTCATGAAACATAGCAGTGAGATGCGATATCGCGTTTTAAGAATCATTAGAACTCTATTTCTACGATACGTAGACATCTGCAAACGCTATTTCCTAGCATGGAAGTGTCGCATTTACATTCATTTGAAGTGAATTCGAGGTATACATGACGCTTCGCAATGAATATTACACCTTATCATGAAACATAGAAGAGAGATGCGATATCGCGTTTTAGGAGGCATTGGAACTCTATTGCTGCGATACGTAGACATCTGCAAACGCTATTTCCTAGCATGGAAGTGTCGCATTTACATTCTTTTGAAGTGAATACGAGGTATACATGACACTTCGCAATGAATATTATACCTTATCATGAAACATAGGAAAGAGGTGCTATATCGCGTTTTGAGAAGCATTAGAACTCTATTGCTATTATACGTACACATCTGCAAACTCTATTTCCTAGCAAGGAAATTTCGCACTTACATTCCACTGAAGTGAATACGAGGTATACATAACATTACACAATGAATATTATATCTTATTAAGAAACATAGAAGTGAAATACGACATCTCGTTTTAAGAAGCATTAGTACTCTATTGCAGTGATACGTAGACATCTGCAAACGCTATTTCCTAGCATGGAAGTGTCTTATTTACGTTCTTTTGAAGTGAATACGAGGTATACATGACACTTCGCAATGAATATTATATCTTCTCATGAAACATAGCAGTGAGATGCGATATCGCGTTTTAAGAAGCATTAGAACTCTATTGCTACGATACGTAGACATCTGCAAACGCTATTTCCTAGCATGGAAATTTCGCACTTACATTCCACTGAAGTGAATACGAGGTATACATAACATTACACAATGAATATTATATCTTATTACGGAACATAGAAATGAAATACGACATCTCGTTTTAAGAAGCATTAGTACTCTATTGCTGTGATACGTAGACATCTGCAAACGCTATTTCCTAGCATGGAAGTGTGTCATTTACATTCATTTGAAGTGAATACGAGGTATACATGACACTTCGTAGTGAATATTATATCTTATCATGAAACATAGAAGTGAGATGCGATATCGCGTTCTAAGAAGCATTAGAGCTCTATTGCTACGATACGTAGACATCTGCAAACGCTATTTCCTAGCATGGAAGTGTCTTATTTACGTTCATTTGAAGTGAATACGAGGTATACATGACACTTCGCAATGAATATTATATCTTCTCATGAAACATAGCAGTGAGATGCGATATCGCGTTTTAAGAATCATTAGAACTCTATTTCTACGATACGTAGACATCTGCAAACGCTATTTCCTAGCATGGAAGTGTCGCATTTACATTCATTTGAAGTGAATTCGAGGTATACATGACGCTTCGCAATGAATATTACACCTTATCATGAAACATAGAAGAGAGATGCGATATCGCGTTTTAGGAGGCATTGGAACTCTATTGCTGCGATACGTAGACATCTGCAAACGCTATTTCCTAGCATGGAAGAGTCGCATTTACATTCTTTTGATGTGAATAAGAGATATACATGACACTTCGCAATGAATATTATATCTTATCATGAAACATAGGAATGAGGTGCTATATCGAGTTTTGAGAAGCATTAGAACTCTATTGCCTATATACGTAGACATCTGCAAACTCTATTTCCTAGCAAGGAAATTTCGCACTTACATTCCACTGAAGTGAATACGAGGTATACATAACATTACACAGTGAATATTATACCTTATTACGAAACATAGAAATGAAATACGACATCTCGTTTTAAGAAGCATTAGTACTCTATTGCTGTGATACGTAGACATCTGCAAACAATATTTCCTAGCAAGGAAGTGTCGCATTTACATTCTTGTGAAGTGAAATCGCGGTATACATGACACTTCGCAATGAATATTATACCTTATCATGAAACATAGAAGAGAGGTGCGATATCGCGTTTTAGGAAGCATTAAAACTCTATTGCTGCGATACGTAGACATCTGCAAACGCTATTTCCTAGCATGGAAGTGTCGCATTTACATTCTTTTGAAGTGAATACGAGGTATACATAACACTCCACAATGAATATTATATCATATCATGAGACATAGAAATGAAATGCGATATCCCGTTTTAAGAAGCACTAGAACTCTATTGCTACGACACGTAGATATCTGGAAACACTATTTCCTAGCAAGGAAGTGTCGCATTTTCATTCTTTTGAAATGAATAAGGGGTATGCATGACACTTCGCAATGAATATTACATCCTATCATGAAACATAGAAATGAGATGCGATATCGCGTTTTACGTAGAATTAGAACTCTATTGCTACGATACGTAGACATCTGCAGAAGCTATTTCCTAGCATGGAAGTGTCGCATTTACATTCATTTGAAGTGAATACGAGGTATACATGACACTTTCAATGAATATTATACCTTATCATGGAACATAGAAGAGAGATGCGATATCGCGTTTTAGGAAGCATTAGAACTCTATTGCTGCGATACGTAGACATCCGCAACCGCTATTTCCTAGCATGGAAGTGTCGCATTTACATTCTTTTGAGGTGAATACGAGATATACATGACACTTCGCAATGAATATTATAGCTTATCATGAAACATAGGAATGAGGTGCTATATCGCGTTTTGAGAAGCATTAGAACTGTATTGCTATTATACGTAGACATCTGCAAACTCTATTTCCTAGCAAGGAAGTTTCGCACTTACATGCCACTGAAGTGTATACGAGGTATACATAACATTACACAATGAATATTACATCTTATTACGGAACATAGAAGTGAAATACGACATCTCGTTTTAAGAAGCATTAGTACTCTATTGCTGTGATACGTAGACATCTGCAAACAATATTTCCTAGCAAGGAAGTGTCGCATTTACATTCTTTTGAAGTGAATACGAGGTATACATGACACTTCGCAATGAATATTATACCTTATCATGAAACATAGGAAAGAGGTGCTATATCGCGTTTTGAGAAGCATTAGAACTCTATTGCTATTATACGTAGACATCTGCAAACTCTATTTCCTAGCAAGGAAATTTCGCACTTACATTCCACTGAAGTGAATACGAGGTATACATAACATTACACAATGAATATTATATCTTATTAAGAAACATAGAAGTGAAATACGACATCTCGTTTTAAGAAGCATTAGTACTCTATTGCTGTGATACGTAGACATCTGCAAACGCTATTTCCTAGCATGGAAGTGTGGCATTTACATTCATTTGAAGTGAATACGAGGTATACATGACACTTCGTAGTGAATATTATATCTTATCATGAAACATAGAAGTGAGATGCGATATCGCGTTCTAAGAAGCATTAGAGCTCTATTGCTACGATACGTAGACATCTGCAAACGCTATTTCCTAGCATGGAAGTGTCTTATTTACGTTCATTTGAAGTGAATACGAGGTATACATGACACTTCGCAATGAATATTATATCTTCTCATGAAACATAGCAGTGAGATGCGATATCGCGTTTTAAGAATCATTAGAACTCTATTTCTACGATACGTAGACATCTGCAAACGCTATTTCCTAGCATGGAAGTGTCGCATTTACATTCATTTGAAGTGAATTCGAGGTATACATGACGCTTCGCAATGAATATTACACCTTATCATGAATTATAGAAGAGAGATGCGATATCGCGTTTTAGGAAGCATTAGAACTCTATTGCTGCGATACGTAGACATCCGCAACCGCTATTTCCTAGCATGGAAGTGTCGCATTTACATTCTTTTGAGGTGAATACGAGATATACATGACACTTCGCAATGAATATTATAGCTTATCATGAAACATAGGAATGAGGTGCTATATCGCGTTTTGAGAAGCATTAGAACTGTATTGCTATTATACGTAGACATCTGCAAACTCTATTTCCTAGCAAGGAAGTTTCGCACTTACATGCCACTGAAGTGTATGCGAGGTATACATAACATTACACAATGAATATTACATCTTATTACGGAACATAGATGTGAAATACGACATCTCGTTTTAAGAAGCATTAGTACTCCAATGCTGTGATACGTAGACATCTGCTAACAATATTTCCTAGCAAGGAAGTGTCGCATTTACATTCTTTTGAAGTGAATACGAGGTATACATGACACTTCGCAATGAATATTATACCTTATCATGAAACATAGGAAAGAGGTGCTATATCGCGTTTTGAGAAGCATTAGAACTCTATTGCTATTATACGTAGACATCTGCAAACTCTATTTCCTAGCAAGGAAATTTCGCACTTACATTCCACTGAAGTGAATACGAGGTATACATAACATTACACAATGAATATTATATCTTATTAAGAAACATAGAAGTGAAATACGACATCTCGTTTTAAGAAGCATTAGTACTCTATTGCAGTGATACGTAGACATCTGCAAACGCTATTTCCTAGCATGGAAGTGTCTTATTTACGTTCTTTTGAAGTGAATACGAGGTATACATGACACTTCGCAATGAATATTATATCTTCTCATGAAACATAGCAGTGAGATGCGATATCGCATTTTAAGAAGCATTAGAACTCTATTGCTACGATACGTAGACATCTGCAAACGCTATTTCCTAGCATGGAAATTTCGCACTTACATTCCACTGAAGTGAATACGAGGTATACATAACATTACACAATGAATATTATATCTTATTACGGAACATAGAAATGAAATACGACATCTCGTTTTAAGAAGCATTAGTACTCTATTGCTGTGATACGTAGACATCTGCAAACGCTATTTCCTAGCATGGAAGTGTGGCATTTACATTCATTTGAAGTGAATACGTGGTATACATGACACTTCGTAGTGAATAATATATCTTATCATGAAACATAGAAGTGAGATGCGATATCGCGTTCTAAGAAGCATTAGAGCTCTATTGCTACGATACGTAGACATCTGCAAACGCTATTTCCTAGCATGGAAGTGTCTTATTTACGTTCATTTGAAGTGAATACGAGGTATACATGACACTTCGCAATGAATATTATATCTTCTCATGAAACATAGCAGTGAGATGCGATATCGCGTTTTAAGAATCATTAGAACTCTATTTCTACGATACGTAGACATCTGCAAACGCTATTTCCTAGCATGGAAGTGTCGCATTTACATTCATTTGAAGTGAATTCGAGGTATACATGACGCTTCGCAATGAATATTACACCTTATCATGAAACATAGAAGAGAGATGCGATATCGCGTTTTAGGAAGCATTAAAACTCTATTGCTGCGATACGTAGACATCTGCAAACGCTATTTCCTAGCATGGAAGTGTCGCATTTACATTCTTTTGAAGTGAATACGAGATATGCATGACACTTCGCAATGAATATTATATCTTATCATGAAACATAGCAGTGAGATGCGATATCGCGTTTTTAGAAGCATTAGAACTCTATTGCTACGATACGTTGACATCTGCAAACGCTATTTCCTAGCAAGGAAATTTCGCACTTACATTCCACTGAAGTGAATACGAGGTATACATAACATTACACAATGAATATTATATCTTATTACGGAACATAGAAATGAAATGCGGCATCTCGTTTTAAGACGCATTAGAACTCTATTGCTACGATACGTAGACATCTGCAAAGGCTATTTCCTAGCATGGAAGGGTCGCATTTACATTCTTTTGAAGTGAGTACGAGGTATACATAACACTCCATAATGAATATTATATCTTATCATGAAGCATAGCAGTGAGATGCGATATCGCGTTTTAAGAAGCATTAGAACTCTATTGCTACGATACGTAGACATCTGCAAACGCTAATTCGTAGCAAGGAAATATCGCACTTACATTCCACTGAAGTGAATACGAGGTATACATAACAATACACAATGAATATTATATCTTATTACGGAACATAGAAATGAAATACGACATCTCGTTTTAAGAAGCATTAGTACTCTATTGCTGTGATACGTAGACATCTGCAAACGCTATTCCCCAGCATGGAAGTGTGGCATTTACATTCATTTGAAGTGAATACGAGGTATACATGACACTTCGTAGTGAATATTATATCTTATCATGAAACATAGAAGTGAGATGCGATATCGCGTTCTAAGAAGCATTAGAACTCTATTGCTACGATACGTAGACATCTGCAAACGCTATTTCCTAGCATGGAAGTGTCTTATTTACGTTCATTTGAAGTGAATACGAGGTATACATGACACTTCGCAATGAATATTATATCTTCTCATGAAACATAGAAGAGAGATGCGATATCGCGTTTTAGGAAGCATTAGAACTCTATTGCTGCGATACGTAGACATCTGCAAAGGCTATTTCCTAGCATGGAAGTGTCGCATTTACATTCTTTTGAAGTGAATACGAGATATGCATGACACTTCGCAGTGAACATTATATCTTATCATGAAACATAGCAGTGAGATGCGATATCGCGTTTTAAGAAGCATTATTACTCTATTGCTGTGATACGTAGACATCTGCAAACAATATTTCCTAGCAAGGAAGTGTCGCATTTACATTCTTTTGAAGAGAATACGAGGTATACATGACACTTCGCAATGAATATTATACCTTATCATGAAACATAGAAGAGAGGTGCGATATCGCGTTTTAGGAAGCATTCAACTCTATTGCTGCGATACGTAGACGTCTGCAAATGCTATTTCCTCGCATGGAAGTGTCGCATTTACATTCTTTTGAAGTGAATACGAGATATACATGACACTTCGCAATGAATATTATATCTTATCATGAAACATAGGAATGAGGTGCTATATCGCGTTTTGAGAAGCATTAGAACTCTATTGCTAATATGCGTAGACATCTGCAAACTCTATTTCCTAGCATGGACATGTGGCACTTACATTCCACTGAAGTGAATACGAGGTATACATAACATTACACAATGAGTATTATATCTTATTACGAAACATAGAAATGAAATACGACATCTCGTTTTAAGAAGCATTATTACTCTATTGCTGTGATACGTAGACATCTGCAAACAATATTTCCTAGCAAGGAAGTGTCGCATTTACATTCTTGTGAAGTGAAATCGAGGTATACATGACACTTCGCAATGAATATTATATTTTATCATGAAACATAGGAATGAGATGCTATATCGCGATTTGAGAAGCATTAGAACTCTATAGCTACGATACGTAGACATCTGCAAAGGCTATTTCCTAGCATGGAAGTGTCGCATTTACATTCTTTTGAAGTGAATACGAGATATGCATGACACTTCGCAATGAATATTATATCTTATCATGAAACATAGCAGTGAGATGCGATATCGCGTTTTAAGAAGCATTAGAACTCTATTGCTACGATACGTAGACATCTGCAAACTCTATTTCCTAGCAAGGAAATTTCGCACTTACATTTCACTGAAGTGAATACGAGGTATACATAAGATTACACAATGAATATTATATCTTATTACGAAACATAGAAATGAAATACGACATCTCGTTTTAAGAAGCATTAGTGCTCTATTGCTGTGATAGGTAGACATCAGCAAACGCTATTTCCTAGCATGGAAGTGTCTTATTTACGTTCTTTTGAAGTGAATACGAGGTATACATGACACTTCGCAATGAATATTATATCTTCTCATGAAACATAGCAGTGAGATGCGATATCGCGTTTTAAGAATCATTAGAACTCTATTGCTACGATACGTAGACATCTGCAAACGCTATTTCCTAGCATGGAAGTGTCGCATTTACATTCATTTGAAGTGAATTCGAGGTATACATGACGCTTCGCAATGAATATTATACCTTATCATGAAACATAGAAGAGATATGCCATATCGCGTTTTAGGAAGCATTGGAACTCTATTGCTGCGATACGTAGACATCTGCAAACGCTATTTCCTAGCATGGAAGTGTCGCATTTACATTCTTTTGATGTGAATACGAGATATACATGACACTTCGCAATGAATATTATATCTTATCATGAAACATTGGAATGAGGTGCTATATCGAGTTTTGAGAAGCATTAGAACTCTATTGCCTATATACGTAGACATCTGCAAACTCTATTTCCTAGCAAGGAAATTTCGCACTTACATTCCACTGAAGTGAATGCGAGGTATACATAACATTACACAATGAATATTATACCTTATTACGAAACATAGAAATGAAATACGACATCTCGTTTTAAGAAGCATTTGTACTCTATTGCTGTGATACGTAGACATCTGCAAACAATATTTCCTAGCAAGGAAGTGTCGCATTTACATTCTTGTGAAGTGAAATCGCGGTATACATGGCACTTCGCAATGAATATTATATCTTATCATGAAACATAGCAGTGAGATGCGATATCGCGTTTTAAGAAGCATTAGAACCCTATTGCTACGATACGTAGACATCTGCAAACGCTATTTCCTAGCATGGAAGTGTCGCATTTACATTCATTTGAAGTGAATACGAGGTATACATGACACTTCGCAATGAATATTATATCTTATCATAAAACATAGAAGTGAGATGCGATATCGCGTTCTAAGAAGCACTAGAACTCTATTGCTACGATACGTAGACATCTGCAAACGCTATTTCCTAGGATGGAAGGGTCGCATTTACTTTCTTTTGAAGTGAGTACGAGGTATACATAACACTCCATAATGAATATTATATCTTCTCATGAAACATAGCAGTGAGATGCGACATCGCGTTTTAAGAAGCATTAGAACTCTATTGCTACGATACGTAGATATCTGCAAACGCTATTTCCTAGCATTGAAGTGTCACATTTACATTCATTTGAAGTGAGTACGAGGTATACATAACACTCCATAATGAATATTATATCTTATCATGAAACATAGCAGTGGGATGCGATATCGCGTTTTAGGAAGCATTGGAACTCTATTGCTGCGATACGTAGACATCTGCAAACGCTATTTCCTAGCATGGAAGTGTCGCATTTACATTCTTTTGATGTGAATACGAGATATACATGACACTTCGCAATGAATATTATATCTTCTCATGAGACATAGCAGTGAGATGCGATATCGCGTTTTAAGAAGCATTAGAACTCTATTGCTACGATACGTAGACATCTGCAAACGCTATTTCCTAGCAAGGAAATTTCGCACTTACATTCCACTGAAGTGAATACAAGGTATACATAACATTACACAATGAATATTATATCTTATTACGGAACATAGAAATGAAATACGACATCTCGTTTTAAGAAGCATTAGTACTCTATTGCTATGATACGTAGACATCTGCAAACAATATTTCCTAGCAAGGAAGTGTCGCATTTACATTCTTGTGAAGTGAATACGAGGTATACATGACGCTTCGCAATGAATATTATACCTTCTCATGAGACATAGAAGAGAGATCCGATATCGCGTTTTAGGAAGCATTGGAACTCTATTGCTGCGATACGTAGACATCTGCAAACGCTATTTCCTAGCATGGAAGTGTCTTATTTACGTTCTTTTGAAGTCAATACGAGGTATACATGACACTTCGCAATGAATATTACATCTTATCATGAAACATAGGAATGAGTTGCGACATCTCGTTTTAAGAAGCATTAGAACTCTATTGCTACGATACGCAGACATCTGCAAACGCTATTTCCTAGCATGGAAGTGTCGCATTTACATTCATTTGAAGTGAATACGAGGTATACATGACACTTCGAAATGAATATTATACCTTATCATGAAACATAGAAGAGTAATGCGATATCGCGTTTTAGGAAGCATTGGATCTCTATTGCTGCGATACGTAGACATCTGCAAACGCTATTTCCTAGCATGGAAGTGTCGCATTTACATTCTTTTGAAGTGAATACGAGGTATACATGACACTCCGCAATGAATATTATACCTTATCGTGAAACATAGAAGAGATATGCGATATCGCGTTTTAGGAATCATTGGAACTCTATTGCTGCGATACGTAGACATCTGCAAACGCTATTTCCTAGCATGGAAGTGTCGCATTTACATTCTTTTGAAGTGAATACGAGGTATACATGACACTTCGCAATCAATATTATATCTTATCATGAAACATAGCAGTGAGATGCGATATCGCGTTTTAAGAAGCATTAGTACTCTATTGCTACGATACGTAGACATCTGCAAACGCTATTTCCTAGCATGGAAGTGTCGCATTTACATTCATTTGAAGTGAATACGAGGTATACATGACACTTCATAAGGAATATTATACTTTATCATGAAACATAGAAGAGTGATGCGATATCTCGTTTTAGGAAGCACTGGAACTCTATTGCTGCGATAGGTAGACATCTGCAAACGCTATTTCCTAGCATGGAAGTGTCGCATTTACATTCTTTTGATGTGAATACGAGATATACATGACACTTCGCAATGAGTATTATATCTTCTAATGAAACATAGCAGTGAGATGCGATATCGCGTTTTAAGAAGCATTAGAAATCTATTGCTACGATACGTAGACATCTGCAAATACTATTTCCTAGCATGGAAGTGTCGCATTTACATTCATTTGAAGTGAATACGAGGTATACATTACGCTTCGCAATGAATATTATACCTTATCATGAAACATAGAAGAGAGATGCGATATCGCGTTTTAGGAAGCATTGGAACTCTATTGCTGCAATACGTAGACATCTGCAACTGCTATTTCCTAGCATGGAAGTGTCGCATTTACATGTTTTTGATGTGAATACGAGATATACATGACACTTCGCAATGAATATTATATCTTCTCATGAAACATAGCAGTGAGATGCGATATCGCGTTTTAAGAAGCATTAGAACTCTATTGCTACGAAACGTAGACATCTGCAAACGCTATTTCCTAGCAAGGAAATTTCGCACTTACATTCCACTGAAGTGAATACAAGGTATACATAACATTACACAATGAATATTATATCTTATTACGGAACATAGAAATGAAATACGACATCTCGTTTTAGGAAGCATTAGTACTCTATTGCTGTGATACGTAGACATCTGCAAACGCTATTTCCTAGCATGGAAGTGTCTTATTTACGTTCTTTTGAAGTGAATACGAGGTATACATGACACTTCGCAATGAATATTATATCTTATCATGAAACATAGGAATGAGGTGCTATATCGCGTTTTGAGAAGCATTAGAACTCTATTGCTACGATACGTAGACATCTTCAAACGCTATTTCCTAGCATGGAAGTGTCGCGTTTACATTCTTTTGAAGTGAATACGAGGTATACATGACACTTCGCAATGAATATTATATCTTATCATGAAACATAAAAGTGAGATGCGATATCGCGTTCTAAGAAGCACTAGAACTCTATTGCTACGATACGTAGACATCTGCAAACGCTATTTCCTAGGATGGAAGGGTCGCATTTACTTTCTTTTGAAGTGAGTACGTGGTATACATAACACTCCATAATGAATATTATATCTTCTCATGAAACATAGCAGTGAGATGCGATATCGCGTTTTAAGAAGCATTAGAACTCTATTGCTACGATACGTAGACATCTGCAAACGCTATTTCCTAGCATTGAAGTGTCACATTTACATTCATTTGAAGTGAATACGAGGTATACATGACACTTCGCAATGAATATTATATCTTATCATGAAACATAGAAGTGAGATGCGATATCGCGTTCTAAGAAGCATTAGAACTCTATTGCTACGATACGTAGACATCTGCACACGCTATTTCCTAGCATGGAAGTGTCTTATTTACGTTCTTTTGAAGTGAATACGAGGTATACATGACACTTCGCCATGAATATTATATCTTATCATGAAACATAGGAATGAGGTGCTATATCGCGTTTTGAGAAGCATTAGAGCTCTATTGCTACGATACGTAGACATCTGCAAACGCTATTTCCTAGCATGGAAGTGTCGCATTTACATTCATTTGAAGTGAATACGAGGTATACATGACGCTTCGCAATGAATATTATACCTTATCATGAAACATAGAAGAGAGATGCGATATCGCGTTTTAGGAAGCATTGGAACTCTATTGCTGCAATACGTAGACATCTGCAACTGCTATTTCCTAGCATGGAAGTGTCGCATTTACATTCTTTTGATGTGAGTACGAGCTATACATGACACTTCGCAATGAATATTATATCTTATCATGAAACATAGGAATGAGGTGCTATATCGAGTTTTGAGAAGCATTAGAACTCTACTGCCTATATACGTAGACATCTGCAAACTCTATTTTCTTGCAAGGAAATTTCGCACTTACATTCCTCTGAAGTGAATACGAGGTATACATAACATTACACAATGAATATTATATCTTATTACGAAACATAGAAATGAAATACGACATCTCGTTTTAAGAAGCATTAGTACTCTATTGCTATGATACGTAGACATCTGCAAACAATATTTCCTAGCAAGGAAGTGTCGCATTTACATTCTTGTGAAGCGAATACGAGGTATACATGACGCTTCGCAATGAATATTATACCTTCTCATGAAACATAGAAGAGAGATGCGATATCGCGTTATAGGAAGCATTGGAACTCTATTGCTGCGATACGTAGACATCTGCAAACGCTATTTCCTAGCATGGAAGTGTCGCATTTACATTCTTTTGATGTGAATACGAGATATACATGACACTTCGCATTGAATATTATATCTTATCAGGAAACATAGAAGTGAGATGCGATATCGCGTTCTAAGAAGCACTAGAACTCTATTGCTACGATACGTAGACATCTGCAAACGCTATTTCCTAGCATGGAAGTGTCGCATTTACATTCTTTTGAAGTGAATACGAGGTACACATGACACTTCGCAATGAATATTATATCTTATCATGAAACATAGGAATGAGGTGCTATATCGAGTTTTGAGAAGCATTAGAACTCTATTGCTACGATACGTAGACATCTGCAAACGCTATTTCCTAGCATGGAAGTGTCGCATTTACATTCTTTTGATGTGAATACGAGATATACATGACACTTCGCAATGAGTATTATATCTTCTAATGAAACATAGCAGTGAGATGCGATATCGCGTTTTAAGAAGCATTAGAAATCTATTGCTACGATACGTAGACATCTGCAAACGCTATTTCCTAGCATGGAAGTGTCGCATTTACATTCATTTGAAGTGAATACGAGGTATACATTACGCTTCGCAATGAATATTATACCTTATCATGAAACATAGAAGAGAGATGCGATATCGCGTTTTAGGAAGCATTGGAACTCTATTGCTGCGATACGTAGACATCTGCAAACGCTATTTCCTAGCATGGAAGTGTCGCATTTACATGTTTTTGATGTGAATACGAGATATACATGACACTTCGCAATGAATATTATATCTTCTCATGAAACATAGCAGTGAGATGCGATATCGCGTTTTAAGAAGCATTAGAACTCTATTGCTACGAAACGTAGACATCTGCAAACGCTATTTCCTAGCAAGGAAATTTCGCACTTACATTCCACTGAAGTGAATACAAGGTATACATAACATTACACAATGAATATTATATCTTATTACGGAACATAGAAATGAAATACGACATCTCGTTTTAGGAAGCATTAGTACTCTACTGCTGTGATACGTAGACATCTGCAAACGCTATTTCCTAGCATGGAAGTGTCTTATTTACGTTCTTTTGAAGTGAATACGAGGTATACATGACACTTCGCAATGAATATTATATCTTATCATGAAACATAGGAATGAGGTGCTATATCGCGTTTTGAGAAGCATTAGAACTCTATTGCTACGATACGTAGACATCTTCAAACGCTATTTCCTAGCATGGAAGTGTCGCGTTTACATTCTTTTGAAGTGAATACGAGGTATACATGACACTTCGCAATGAATATTATATCTTATCATGAAACATAGAAGTGAGATGCGATATCGCGTTCTAAGAAGCACTAGAACTCTATTGCTACGATACGTAGACATCTGCAAACGCTATTTCCTAGGATGGAAGGGTCGCATTTACTTTCTTTTGAAGTGAGTACGTGGTATACATAACACTCCATAATGAATATTATATTTTCTCATGAAACATAGCAGTGAGATGCGATATCGCGTTTTAAGAAGCATTAGAACTCTATTGCTACGATACGTAGACATCTGCAAACGCTATTTCCTAGCATTGAAGTGTCACATTTACATTCATTTGAAGTGAATACGAGGTATACATGACACTTCGCAATGAATATTATATCTTATCATGAAACATAGAAGTGAGATGCGATATCGCGTTCTAAGAAGCATTAGAACTCTATTGCTACGATACGTAGACATCTGCACACGCTATTTCCTAGCATGGAAGTGTCTTATTTACGTTCTTTTGAAGTGAATACGAGGTATACATGACACTTCGCCATGAATATTATATCTTATCATGAAACATAGGAATGAGGTGCTATATCGCGTTTTGAGAAGCATTAGAGCTCTATTGCTACGATACGTAGACATCTGCAAACGCTATTTCCTAGCATGGAAGTGTCGCATTTACATTCATTTGAAGTGAATACGAGGTATACATGACGCTTCGCAATGAATATTATACCTTATCATGAAACATAGAAGAGAGATGCGATATCGCGTTTTAGGAAGCATTGGAACTCTATTGCTGCAATACGTAGACATCTGCAACTGCTATTTCCTAGCATGGAAGTGTCGCATTTACATGTTTTTGATGTGAATACGAGATATACATGACACTTCGCAATGAATATTATATCTTCTCATGAAACATTGCAGTGAGATGCGATATCGCGTTTTAAGAAGCATTAGAACTCTATTGCTACGAAACGTAGACATCTGCAAACGCTATTTCCTAGCAAGGAAATTTCGCACTTACATTCCACTGAAGTGAATACAAGGTATACATAACATTACACAATGAATATTATATCTTATTACGGAACATAGAAATGAAATACGACATCTCGGTTTAAGAAGCATTAGTACTCTATTGCTGTGATACGTAGACATCTGCAAACGCTATTTCCTAGCATGGAAGTGTCTTATTTACGTTCTTTTGAAGTGAATACGAGGTATACATGACACTTCGCAATGAATATTATATCTTATCATGAAACATAGGAATGAGGTGCTATATCGCGTTTTGAGAAGCATTAGAACTCTATTGCTACGATACGTAGACATCTTCAAACGCTATTTCCTAGCATGGAAGTGTTGCGTTTACATTCTTTTGAAGTGAATACGAGGTATACATGACACTTCGCAATGAATATTATATCTTATCATGAAACATAGAAGTGAGATGCGATATCGCGTTCTAAGAAGCATTAGAACTCTATTGCTACGATACGTAGACATCTGCAAACGCTATTTCCTAGCATTGAAGTGTCACATTTACATTCATTTGAAGTGAATACGAGGTATACATGACACTTCGCAATGAATATTATATCTTATCATGAAACATAGCAGTGAGATGCGATATCGCGTTTTAAGAAGCATTAGTACTCTATTGCTACGATACGTAGACATCTGCAAACGCTATTTCCTAGCATGGAAGTGTCGCATTTACATTCAGTTGAAGTGAATACGAGGTATACATGACACTTCGTAATGAATATTATACCTTATCATGAAACATAGAAGAGTGATGCGATATCGCGTTTTAGGAAGCATTGGAACTCTATTGCTACGATACGTAGACATCTGCAAACGCTATTTCCTAGCAAGGAAATTTCGCACTTACATTCCACTGAAGTGAATACAAGGTATACATAACATTACACAATGAATATTATATCTTATTACGGAACATAGAAATGAAATACGACATCTCGTTTTAAGAAGCATTAGTACTCTATGGCTGTGATACGTAGACATCTGCAAACGCTATTTCCTAGCATGGAAGTGTCTTATTTACGTTCTTTTGAAGTGAATACGAGGTATACATGACACTTCGCAATGAATATTATATCTTATCATGAAACATAGATGTGAGATGCGATATCGCGTTTTAAGAAGCATTAGAACTCTATTGCTACGATACGTAGACATCTGCAAAACGCTATTTCCTAGCATGGAAGTGTCGCATTTACATTCTTTTGAAGTGAATATGAGTTATACATGACACTTCGCAATGAATATTATATCTTATCATGAAACATAGAAGTGAGATGCGATATCGCGTTCTAAGAAGCATTAGAACTCTATTGCTACGATACGTAGACATCTGCACACGCTATTTCCTAGCATGGAAGTGTCTTATTTACGTTCTTTTGAAGTGAATACGAGGTATACATGACACTTCGCCGTGAATATTATATCTTATCATGAAACATAGGAATGAGGTGCTATATCGCGTTTTGAGAAGCATTAGAGCTCTATTGCTACGATACGTAGACATCTGCAAACGCTATTTCCTAGCATGGAAGTGTCGCATTTACATTCATTTGAAGTGAATACGAGGTATACATGACGCTTCGCAATGAATATTATACCTTATCATGAAACATAGAAGAGAGATGCGATATCGCGTTTTAGGAAGCATTGGAACTCTATTGCTGCAATACGTAGACATCTGCAACTGCTATTTCCTAGCATGGAAGTGTCGCATTTACATTCTTTTGATGTGAATACGAGCTATACATGACACTTCGCAATGAATATTATATCTTATCATGAAACATAGGAATGAGGTGCTATATCGAGTTTTGAGAAGCATTAGAACTCTACTGCCTATATACGTAGACATCTGCAAACTCTATTTTCTTGCAAGGAAATTTCGCACTTACATTCCTCTGAAGTGAATACGAGGTATACATAACATTACACAATGAATATTATATCTTATTACGAAACATAGAAATGAAATACGACATCTCGTTTTAAGAAGCATTAGTACTCTATTGCTATGATACGTAGACATCTGCAAACAATATTTCCTAGCAAGGAAGTGTCGCATTTACATTCTTGTGAAGTGAATACGAGGTATACATGACGCTTCGCAATGAATATTATACCTTCTCATGAAACATAGAAGAGAGATGCGATATCGCGTTATAGGAAGCATTGGAACTCTATTGCTGCGATACGTAGACATCTGCAAACGCTATTTCCTAGCATGGAAGTGTCGCATTTACATTCTTGTGATGTGAATACGAGATATACATGACACTTCGCATTGAATATTATATCTTATCAGGAAACATAGAAGTGAGATGCGATATCGCGTTCTAAGAAGCACTAGAACTCTATTGCTACGATACGTAGACATCTGCAAACGCTATTTCCTAGCATGGAAGTGTCGCATTTACATTCTTTTGAAGTGAATACGAGGTACACATGACACTTCTCAATGAATATTATATCTTATCATGAAACATAGGAATGAGGTGCTATATCGAGTTTTGAGAAGCATTAGAACTCTATTGCTACGATACGTAGACATCTGCAAACGCTATTTCCTAGCATGGAAGTGTCGCATTTACATTCTTTTGAAGTGAATACGAGGTATACATGACACTTCGCAATCAATATTATATCTTATCATGAAACATAGCAGTGAGATGCGATGTCGCGTTTTAAGAAGCATTAGTACTCTATTGCTACGATACGTAGACATCTGCAAACGCTATTTCCTAGCATGGAAGTGTCGCATTTACATTCATTTGAAGTGAATACGAGGTATACATGACACTTCGTAATGAATATTATACTTTATCATGAAACATAGAAGAGTGATGCGATATCTCGTTTTAGGAAGCACTGGAACACTATTGCTGCGATAGGTAGACATCTGCAAACGCTATTTCCTAGCATGGAAGTGTCGCATTTACATTCTTTTGATGTGAATACGAGATATACATGACACTTCGCAATGAGTATTATATCTTCTAATGAAACATAGCAGTGAGATGCGATATCGCGTTTTAAGAAGCATTAGAAATCTATTGCTACGATACGTAGACATCTGCAAACGCTATTTCCTAACATGGAAGTGTCGCATTTACATTCATTTGAAGTGAATACGAGGTATACATTACGCTTCGCAATGAATATTATACCTTATCATGAAACATAGAAGAGAGATGCGATATCGCGTTTTAGGAAGCATTGGAACTCTATTGCTGCGATACGTAGACATCTGCAAACGCTATTTCCTAGCATGGAAGTGTCGCATTTACATGTTTTTGATGTGAATACGAGATATACATGACACTTCGCAATGAATATTATATCTTCTCATGAAACATAGCAGTGAGATGCGATATCGCGTTTTAAGAAGCATTAGAACTCTATTGCTACGATACGTAGACATCTGCAAACGCTATTTCCTAGCAAGGAAATTTCGCTCTTACATTCCACTGAAGTGAATACAAGGTATACATAACATTACACAATGAATATTATATCTTATTACGGAACATAGAAATGAAATACGACATCTCGTTTTAGGAAGCATTAGTACTCTATTGCTGTGATACGTAGACATCTGCAAACGCTATTTCCTAGCATGGAAGTGTCGCATTTACATTCATTTGAAGTGAATACGAGGTATACATGACGCTTCGCAATGAATATTATACCTTATCATGAAACATAGAAGAGAGATGCGATATCGCGTTTTAGGAAGCATTGGAACTCTATTGCTGCAATACGTAGACATCTGCAACTGCTATTTCCTAGCATGGAAGTGTCGCATTTACATTCTTTTGATGTGAATACGAGCTATACATGACACTTCGCAATGAATATTATATCTTATCATGAAACATAGGAATGAGGTGCTATATCGAGTTTTGAGAAGCATTAGAACTCTACTGCCTATATACGTAGACATCTGCAAACTCTATTTTCTTGCAAGGAAATTTCGCACTTACATTCCTCTGAAGTGAATACGAGGTATACATAACATTACACAATGAATATTATATCTTATTACGAAACATAGAAATGAAATACGACATCTCGTTTTAAGAAGCATTAGTACTCTATTGCTATGATACGTAGACATCTGCAAACAATATTTCCTAGCAAGGAAGTGTCGCATTTACATTCTTGTGAAGTGAATACGAGGTATACATGACGCTTCGCAATGAATATTATATCTTATCAGGAAACATAGAAGTGAGATGCGATATCGCGTTCTAAGAAGCACTAGAACTCTATTGCTACGATACGTAGACATCTGCAAACGCTATTTCCTAGCATGGAAGTGTCGCATTTACATTCTTTTGAAGTGAATACGAGGTACACATGACACTTCTCAATGAATATTATATCTTATCATGAAACATAGGAATGAGGTGCTATATCGAGTTTTGAGAAGCATTAGAACTCTATTGCTACGATACGTAGACATCTGCAAACGCTATTTCCTAGCATGGAAGTGTCGCATTTACATTCTTTTGAAGTGAATACGAGGTATACATGACACTTCGCAATCAATATTATATCTTATCATGAAACATAGCAGTGAGATGCGATGTCGCGTTTTAAGAAGCATTAGTACTCTATTGCTACGATACGTAGACATCTGCAAACGCTATTTCCTAGCATGGAAGTGTCGCATTTACATTCATTTGAAGTGAATACGAGGTATACATGACACTTCGTAATGAATATTATACTTTATCATGAAACATAGAAGAGTGATGCGATATCTCGTTTTAGGAAGCACTGGAACACTATTGCTGCGATAGGTAGACATCTGCAAACGCTATTTCCTAGCATGGAAGTGTCGCATTTACATTCTTTTGATGTGAATACGAGATATACATGACACTTCGCAATGAGTATTATATCTTCTAATGAAACATAGCAGTGAGATGCGATATCGCGTTTTAAGAAGCATTAGAAATCTATTGCTACGATACGTAGACATCTGCAAACGCTATTTCCTAACATGGAAGTGTCGCATTTACATTCATTTGAAGTGAATACGAGGTATACATTACGCTTCGCAATGAATATTATACCTTATCATGAAACATAGAAGAGAGATGCGATATCGCGTTTTAGGAAGCATTGGAACTCTATTGCTGCGATACGTAGACATCTGCAAACGCTATTTCCTAGCATGGAAGTGTCGCATTTACATGTTTTTGATGTGAATACGAGATATACATGACACTTCGCAATGAATATTATATCTTCTCATGAAACATAGCAGTGAGATGCGATATCGCGTTTTAAGAAGCATTAGAACTCTATTGCTACGATACGTAGACATCTGCAAACGCTATTTCCTAGCAAGGAAATTTCGCTCTTACATTCCACTGAAGTGAATACAAGGTATACATAACATTACACAATGAATATTATATCTTATTACGGAACATAGAAATGAAATACGACATCTCGTTTTAGGAAGCATTAGTACTCTATTGCTGTGATACGTAGACATCTGCAAACGCTATTTCCTAGCATGGAAGTGTCGCATTTACATTCATTTGAAGTGAATACGAGGTATACATGACGCTTCGCAATGAATATTATACCTTATCATGAAACATAGAAGAGAGATGCGATATCGCGTTTTAGGAAGCATTGGAACTCTATTGCTGCAATACGTAGACATCTGCAACTGCTATTTCCTAGCATGGAAGTGTCGCATTTACATTCTTTTGATGTGAATACGAGCTATACATGACACTTCGCAATGAATATTATATCTTATCATGAAACATAGGAATGAGGTGCTATATCGAGTTTTGAGAAGCATTAGAACTCTACTGCCTATATACGTAGACATCTGCAAACTCTATTTTCTTGCAAGGAAATTTCGCACTTACATTCCTCTGAAGTGAATACGAGGTATACATAACATTACACAATGAATATTATATCTTATTACGAAACATAGAAATGAAATACGACATCTCGTTTTAAGAAGCATTAGTACTCTATTGCTATGATACGTAGACATCTGCAAACAATATTTCCTAGCAAGGAAGTGTCGCATTTACATTCTTGTGAAGTGAATACGAGGTATACATGACGCTTCGCAATGAATATTATATCTTATCAGGAAACATAGAAGTGAGATGCGATATCGCGTTCTAAGAAGCACTAGAACTCTATTGCTACGATACGTAGACATCTGCAAACGCTATTTCCTAGCATGGAAGTGTCGCATTTACATTCTTTTGAAGTGAATACGAGGTACACATGACACTTCTCAATGAATATTATATCTTATCATGAAACATAGGAATGAGGTGCTATATCGAGTTTTGAGAAGCATTAGAACTCTATTGCTACGATACGTAGACATCTGCAAACGCTATTTCCTAGCATGGAAGTGTCGCATTTACATTCTTTTGAAGTGAATACGAGGTATACATGACACTTCGCAATCAATATTATATCTTATCATGAAACATAGCAGTGAGATGCGATGTCGCGTTTTAAGAAGCATTAGTACTCTATTGCTACGATACGTAGACATCTGCAAACGCTATTTCCTAGCATGGAAGTGTCGCATTTACATTCATTTGAAGTGAATACGAGGTATACATGACACTTCGTAATGAATATTATACTTTATCATGAAACATAGAAGAGTGATGCGATATCTCGTTTTAGGAAGCACTGGAACACTATTGCTGCGATAGGTAGACATCTGCAAACGCTATTTCCTAGCATGGAAGTGTCGCATTTACATTCTTTTGATGTGAATACGAGATATACATGACACTTCGCAATGAGTATTATATCTTCTAATGAAACATAGCAGTGAGATGCGATATCGCGTTTTAAGAAGCATTAGAAATCTATTGCTACGATACGTAGACATCTGCAAACGCTATTTCCTAACATGGAAGTGTCGCATTTACATTCATTTGAAGTGAATACGAGGTATACATTACGCTTCGCAATGAATATTATACCTTATCATGAAACATAGAAGAGAGATGCGATATCGCGTTTTTAGGAAGCATTGGAAACTCTATTGCTGCGATACGTAGACATCTGCAAACGCTATTTCCTAGCATGGAAGTGTCGCATTTACATGTTTTTGATGTGAATACGAGATATACATGACACTTCGCAATGAATATTATATCTTCTCATGAAACATAGCAGTGAGATGCGACATCGCGTTTTAAGAAGCATTAGAACTCTATTGCTACGATACGTAGACATCTGCAAACGCTATTTCCTAGGATGGAAGGGTCGCATTTACTTTCTTTGAAGTGAGTACGAGGTATACATAACACTCCATAATGAATATTATATCTTCTCATGAAACATAGCAGTGAGATGCGATATCGCGTTTTAAGAAGCATTAGAACTCTATTGCTACGATACGTAGACATCTGCAAACGCTATTTCCTAGCATTGAAGTGTCACATTTACATTCATTTGAAGTGAATACGAGGTATACATGACACTTCGCAATGAATATTATATCTTATCATGAAACATAGCAGTGAGATGCGATATCGCGTTTTAAGAAGCATTAGTACTCTATTGCTACGATACGTAGACATCTGCAAACGCTATTTCCTAGCATGGAAGTGTCGCATTTACATTCAGTTGAAGTGAATACGAGGTATACATGACACTTCGTAATGAATATTATACCCTTATCATGAAACATAGAAGAGTGATGCGATATCGCGTTTTAGGAAGCATTGGACTCTTGTTGCTACGATACGTAGACATCTGCAAAACGCTATTTCCTAGCAAGGAAATTTCGCACTTACATTCCACTGAAGTGAATACAAGGTATACATAACATTACACAATGAATATTATATCTTATTACGGACATAGAAATGAAATACGACATCTCGTTTTAAGAAGCATTAGTACTCTATGGCTGTGATACGTAGACATCTGCAAAACGCTATTTTCCTAGCATGGAAGTGTCGCATTTACATTCTTTGAAGTGAATATGAGGTATACTTGACACTTCGCAATGAATATTATATCTTATCATGAAACATAGAAGTGAGATGCGATATCGCGTTCTAAGAAGCATTAGAACTCTATTGCTACGATACGTAGACATCTGCACACGCTATTTCCTAGCATGGAAGTGTCTTATTTACGTTCTTTTGAAGTGAATACGAGGTATACATGACACTTCGCCATGAATATTATATCTTATCATGAAACATAGGAATGAGGTGCTATATCGCGTTTTTGAGAAGCATTAGAGCTCTATTGCTACGATACGTAGACATCTGCAAACGCTATTTCCTAGCATGGAAGTGTCGCATTTACATTCATTTGAAGTGAATACGAGGTATACATGACGCTTCGCAATGAATATTATACCTTATCATGAAACATAGAAGAGAGATGCGATATCGCGTTTTAGGAAGCATTGGAACTCTATTGCTGCAATACGTAGACATCTGCAACTGCTATTTCCTAGCATGGAAGTGTCGCATTTACATTCTTTTGATGTGAATACGAGATATACATGACACTTCGCAATGAATATTATATCTTATCATGAAAACATAGGAATGAGGTGCTATATCGAGTTTTGAGAAGCATTAGAACTCTACTGCCTATATACGTAGACATCTGCAAACTCTATTTTCTTGCAAGGAAATTTCGCACTTACATTCCTCTGAAGTGAATACGAGGTATACATAACATTACACAATGAATATTATATCCTATTACGAAACATAGAAATGAAATACGACATCTAGTTTTAAGAAGCATTAGTACTCTATTGCTATGATACGTAGACATCTGCAAACAATTATTTCCTAGCAAGGAAGTGTCGCATTTATATTCTTGTGAAGTGAATACGAGGTATACATGACGCTTCGCAATGAATATTATACCTTCTCATGAAACATAGAAGAGAGATGCGATTATCGCGTTATAGGAAGCATTGGAACTCTATTGCTGCGATACGTAGACATCTGCAAACGCTATTTCCTAGCATGGCTAAGTGTCGCATTTACATTCTTTTGATGTGAATACGAGATATACATGACACTTCGCATGAATATTATATCTTATCAGGAAACATAGAAGTGAGATGCGATATCGCGTTCTAAGAAGCACTAGAACTCTATTGCTACGATACGTAGACATCTGCAAACGCTATTTCCTAGCATGGAAGTGTCGCATTTACATTCTTTGAAGTGAATGCGAGGTACACATGACACTTCGCAATGAATATTATATCTTATCATGAAACATAGGAATGAGGTGCTATATCGAGTTTGAGAAGCATTAGAACTCTATTGCTACGATACGTAGACATCTGCAAACGCTATTTCCTAGCATGGAAGTGTCGCATTTACATTCTTTTGAAGTGAATACGAGGTATACACGACACTTCGCTATGAATATTATATCTTATCATGAAACATAAAAGTGAGATGCGATATCGCGTTCTAAGAAGCATTAGAACTCTACTGCTACGATACGTAGACATCTGCAAGGCTATTCCCTAGCATGGAGGGTCGCATTTACATTCTTTTGAAGTGAGTGCGAGGTATACATATCACTCCATAATGAATATTATATCTTATCATGAAACATAGCAGTGAGATGCGATATCGCGTTTTAAGAAGCATGAGAACTCTATTGCTACGATCCGTAGACATATGCAAACGCCTTTTGCTAGCATGGAAGTGTCGCATTTACATTCATTTGATGTGAATACGAGGTATACATGATTACTTCGCAATGAATATTATACCTTGTCATGAAACATAGAAGAGAGATGCGATATCGCGTTTTTAGAAGCATTGGAACTCTATTGCTGCGATTACGTAGACATCTGCAAACGCTATTTCCTAGCATGGAAGTGTCGCATTTACATTCTTTAGATGTGAATACGAGATATACATGACACTTCGCATTGAATATTATATCTTATCAGGAAACATAGAAGTGAGATGCGATAATCGCGTTTTAAGAAGCATTAGAACTCTATTGCTACGATACGTAGACATCTGCAAACGCTATTTCCTAGCGTGGAAGTGTCTTATTTACGTTCTTTTGAAGTGGAATACGAGTACACATGACACTTCGCAATGAATATTATATCTTATCATGAACATAGGAATGAGGTGCTATATCGAGTTTTGAGAAGCATTAGAAATCTATTGCTACGATACGTAGACATCTGCAAACGCTATTTCCTAGGATGGAAGGGTCGCATTTACATTCTTTTGAAGTGAGTACGAGGTATACATAACACTCCATAATGAGTATTATATCTTCTCATGAAACATAAAAGTGAGATGCGATATCGCGTTCTAAGAAGCATTAGAACTCTACTGCTACGATACGTAGGCATCTGCAAACGCTATTTCCTAGCATGGAAGTGTCGCATTTACATTCTTTTGAAGTGAATACGAGGTATACACGACACTTCGCTATGAATATTATATCTTATCATGAAACATAAAAGTGAGATGCGATATCGCGTTCTAAGAAGCATTAGAACTCTACTGCTACGATACGTAGACATCTGCAAAGGCTATTCCCTAGCATGGAAGGGTCGCATTTACATTCTTTTGAAGTGAGTGCGAGGTATACATATCACTCCATAATGAATATTATATCTTATCATGAAACATAGCAGTGAGATGCGATATCGCGTTTTAAGAAGCATGAGAACTCTATTGCTACGATACGTAGACATATGCAAACGCCTTTTGCTAGCATGGAAGTGTCGCATTTACATTCATTTGATGTGAATACGAGGTATACATGATACTTCGCAATGAATATTATACCTTGTCATGAAACATAGAAGAGAGATGCGATATCGCGTTTTAGGAAGCATTGGAACTCTATTGCTGCGATACGTAGACATCTGCAAACGCTATTTCCTAGCATGGAAGTGTCGCATTTACATTCTTTTGAAGTGAATACGAGGTACACATGACACTTCGCAATGAATATTATATCTTATCATGAAACATAGGAATGAGGTGCTATATCGAGTTTTGAGAAGCATTAGAACTCTATTGCTACGATACGTAGACATCTGCAAACGCTATTTCCTAGGATGGAAGGGTCGCATTTACTTTCTTTTGAAGTGAGTACGAGGTATACATAACACTCCATAATGAATATTATATCTTCTCATGAAACATAGCAGTGAGATGCGATATCGCGTTTTAAGAAGCATTAGAACTCTATTGCTACGATACGTAGACATCTGCAAACGCTATTTCCTAGCATTGAAGTGTCACATTTACATTCATTTGAAGTGAATACGAGGTATACATGACACTTCGCAATGAATATTATATCTTATCATGAAACATAGCAGTGAGATGCTATATCGCGTTCTAAGAAGCATTAGTACTCTATTGCTACGATACGTAGACATCTGCAAACGCTATTTCCTAGCATGGAAGTGTCGCATTTACATTCAGTTGAAGTGAATACGAGGTATACATGACACTTCGTAATGAATATTATACCTTATCATGAAACATAGAAGAGTGATGCGATATCGCGTTTTAGGAAGCATTGGAACTCTATTGCTACGATACGTAGACATCTGCAAACGCTATTTCCTAGCAAGGAAATTTCGCACTTACATTCCACTGAAGTGAATACAAGGTATACATAACATTACACAATGAATATTATATCTTATTACGGAACATAGAAATGAAATACGACATCTCGTTTTAGGAAGCATTAGTACTCTATTGCTACGATACGTAGACATCTGCACACGCTATTTCCTAGCATGGAAGTGTCTTATTTACGTTCTTTTGAAGTGAATACGAGGTATACATGACACTTCGCAATGAATATTATATCTTATCATGAAACATAGGAATGAGGTGCTATATCGCGTTTTGAGAAGCATTAGAGCTCTATTGCTACGATACGTAGACATCTGCAAACGCTATTTCCTAGCATGGAAGTGTCGCATTTACATTCATTTGAAGTGAATACGAGGTATACATGACGCTTCGCAATGAATATTATACCTTATCATGAAACATAGAAGAGAGATGCGATATCGCGTTTTAAGAAGCATTAGAACTCTATTGCTACGATACGTAGACATCTGCAAACGCTATTTCCAAGCATTGAAGTGTCACATTTACATTCTTTTGATGTGAATACGAGATATACATGACACTTCGCAATGAATATTATATCTTATCATGAAACATAGGAATGAGGTGCTATATCGCGTTTTGAGAAGCATTAGAACTCTATTGCTACGATACGTAGACATCTGCAAACGCTATTTCCTAGCATGGAAGTGTCGCATTTACATTCTTTTGAAGTGAACACGAGGTATACATGACACTTCGCAATGAATATTATATCTTATCATGAAACATAGAAGTGAGATGCGATATCGCGTTCTAAGAAGCACTAGAACTCTATTGCTACGATACGTAGACATCTGCAAACGCTATTTCCTAGGATGGAAGGGTCGCATTTACTTTCTTTTGAAGTGAGTACGAGGTATACATAACACTCCATAATGAATATTATATCTTCTCATGAAACATAGCAGTGAGATGCGATATCGCGTTTTAAGAAGCATTAGAACTCTATTGCTACGATACGTAGACATCTGCAAACGCTATTTCCTAGCATTGAAGTGTCACATTTACATTCATTTGAAGTGAATACGAGGTATACATGACACTTCGTAATGAATATTATACCTTATCATGAAACATAGAAGAGTGATGCGATATCGCGTTTTAGGAAGCATTGGAACTCTATTGCTACGATACGTAGACATCTGCAAACGCTATTTCCTAGCAAGGAAATTTCGCACTTACATTCCACTGAAGTGAATACAAGGTATACATAACATTGCACAATGAATATTATATCTTGTTACGGAACATAGAAATGAAATACGACATCTCGTTTTAAGAAGCATTAGTACTCTATGGCTGTGATACGTAGACATCTGCAAACGCTATTTCCTAGCATGGAAGTGTCTTATTTACGTTCTTTTGAAGTGAATACGAGGTATACATGACACTTCGCAATGAATATTATATCTTATCATGAAACATAGATGTGAGATGCGATATCGCGTTTTAAGAAGCATTAGAACTCTATTGCTACGATACGTAGACATCTGCAAAACGCTATTTCCTAGCATGGAAGTGTCGCATTTACATTCTTTTGAAGTGAATATGAGGTATACTTGACACTTCGCAATGAATATTATATCTTATCATGAAACATAGAAGTGAGATGCGATATCGCGTTCTAAGAAGCATTAGAACTCTATTGCTACGATACGTAGACATCTGCACACGCTATTTCCTAGCATGGAAGTGTCTTATTTACGTTCTTTTGAAGTGAATACGAGGTATACATGACACTTCGCCATGAATATTATATCTTATCATGAAACATAGGAATGAGGTGCTATATCGCGTTTTGAGAAGCATTAGAGCTCTATTGCTACGATACGTAGACATCTGCAAACGCTATTTCCTAGCATGGAAGTGTCGCATTTACATTCATTTGAAGTGAATACGAGGTATACATGACGCTTCGCAATGAATATTATACCTTATCATGAAACATAGAAGGGAGATGCGATATCGCGTTTTAGGAAGCATTGGAACTCTATTGCTGCAATACGTAGACATCTGCAACTGCTATTTCCTAGCATGGAAGTGTCGCATTTACATTCTTTTGATGTGAATACGAGATATACATGACACTTCGCAATGAATATTATATCTTATCATGAAACATAGGAATGAGGTGCTATATCGAGTTTTGAGAAGCATTAGAACTCTACTGCCTATATACGTAGACATCTGCAAACTCTATTTTCTTGCAAGGAAATTTCGCAGTTACATTCCTCTGAAGTGAATACGAGGTATACATAACATTACACAATGAATATTATATCTTATTACGAAACATAGAAATGAAATACGACATCTCGTTTTAAGAAGCATTAGTACTTTATTGCTATGATACGTAGACATCTGCAAACAATATTTCCTAGCAAGGAAGTGTCGCATTTATATTCTTGTGAAGTGAATACGAGGTATACATGACGCTTCGCAATGAATATTATACCTTCTCATGAAACATAGAAGAGAGATGCGATATCGCGTTATAGGAAGCATTGGAACTCTATTGCTGCGGTACGTAGACATCTGCAAACGCTATTTCCTAGCATGGAAGTGTCGCATTTACATTCTTTTGATGTGAATACGAGATATACATGACACTTCGCATTGAATATTATATCTTATCAGGAAACATAGAAGTGAGATGCGATATCGCGTTCTAAGAAGCACTAGAACTCTATTGCTACGATACGTAGACATCTGCAAACGCTATTTCCTAGCATGGAAGTGTCGCATTTACATTCTTTTGAAGTGAATACGAGGTACACATGACACTTCGCAATGAATATTATATCTTATCATGAAACATAGGAATGAGGTGCTATATCGAGTTTTGAGAAGCATTAGAACTCTATTGCTACGATACGTAGACATCTGCAAACGCTATTTCCTAGCATGGAAGTGTCGCATTTACATTCTTTTGATGTGAATACGAGGTATACATGACACTTCGCAATGAATATTATACCTTATCGTGAAACATAGAAGAGAGATGCGATATCGCGTTATAGGAAGCATTGGAACTCTATTGCTGCGGTACGTAGACATCTGCAAACGCTATTTCCTAGCATGGAAGTGTCGCATTTACATTCTTTTGATGTGAATACGAGATATACATGACACTTCGCATTGAATATTATATCTTATCAGGAAACATAGAAGTGAGATGCGATATCGCGTTCTAAGAAGCACTAGAACTCTATTGCTACGATACGTAGACATCTGCAAACGCTATTTCCTAGCATGGAAGTGTCGCATTTACATTCTTTTGAAGTGAATACGAGGTACACATGACACTTCGCAATGAATATTATATCTTATCATGAAACATAGGAATGAGGTGCTATATCGAGTTTTGAGAAGCATTAGAACTCTATTGCTACGATACGTAGACATCTGCAAACGCTATTTCCTAGCATGGAAGTGTCGCATTTACATTCTTTTGATGTGAATACGAGGTATACATGACACTTCGCAATGAATATTATACCTTATCGTGAAACATAGAAGAGAGATGCGATATCGCGTTTTAGGAAGCATTGGAACACTATTGCTGCGATACGTAGACATCTGCAAACGCTATTTCCTAGCATGGAAGTGTCGCATTTACATTCTTTTGAAGTGAATACGAGGTATACATGACACTTCGCAATGAGTATTATATCTTATCATGAAACATAGGAATGGGGTGCTATATCGCGTTTTGAGAAGTATTAGAACTCTATTGCTACGATACGTAGACATCTGCAAACGCTATTTCCTAGCATGGAAGTGTCGCATTTACATTCGCTTGAAGTGAATACGAGATATACATGACACTTCGCAATGAATATTATACCTTATTACGAAACATAGAAATGAAATACGACATCTCGTTTTAAGAAGCATTAGTGCTCTATTGCTACGATACGTAGACATCTGCAAACGCTATTTCCTAGCGTGGAAGTGTCTTATTTACGTTCTTTTGAAGTGAATACGAGGTATACATGACACTTCGCAATGAATATTATATCTTATCATGAAACATAGAAGTGAGATGCGATATCGCGTTCTAAGAAGCATTAGAACTCTATTGCTACGATACGTAGACATCTGCAAACGCTATTTCCTAGGATGGAAGGGTCGCATTTACATTCTTTTGAAGTGAGTACGAGGTATACATAACACTCCATAATGAGTATTATATCTTCTCATGAAACATAAAAGTGAGATGCGATGTCGCGTTCTAAGAAGCATTAGAACTCTACTGCTACGATACGTAGGCATCTGCAAACGCTATTTCCTAGCATGGAAGTGTCGCATTTACATTCTTTTGAAGTGAATACGAGGTATACACGACACTTCGCTATGAATATTATATCTTATCATGAAACATAAAAGTGAGATGCGATATCGCGTTCTAAGAAGCATTAGAACTCTACTGCTACGATACGTAGACATCTGCAAAGGCTATTCCCTAGCATGGAAGGGTCGCATTTACATTCTTTTGAAGTGAGTGCGAGGTATACATATCACTCCATAATGAATATTATATCTTATCATGAAACATAGCAGTGAGATGCGATATCGCGTTTTAAGAAGCATGAGAACTCTATTGCTACGATCCGTAGACATATGCAAACGCCTTTTGCTAGCATGGAAGTGTCGCATTTACATTCATTTGATGTGAATACGAGGTATACATGATACTTCGCAATGAATATTATACCTTGTCATGAAACATAGAAGAGAGATGCGATATCGCGTTTTAGGAAGCATTGGAACTCTATTGCTGCGATACGTAGACATCTGCAAACGCTATTTCCTAGCATGGAAGTGTCGCATTTACATTCTTTTGATGTGAATACGAGATATACATGACACTTCGCATTGAATATTATATCTTATCAGGAAACATAGAAGTGAGATGCGATATCGCGTTCTAAGAAGCACTAGTACTCTATTGCTACGATACGTAGACATCTGCAAACGCTATTTCCTAGCATGGAAGTGTCGCATTTACATTCTTTTGAAGTGAATACGAGGTACACATGACACTTCGCAATGAATATTATATCTTATCATGAAACATAGGAATGAGGTGCTATATCGAGTTTTGAGAAGCATTAGAACTCTATTGCTACGATACGTAGACATCTGCAAACGCTATTTCCTAGGATGGAAGGGTCGCATTTACTTTCTTTTGAAGTGAGTACGAGGTATACATAACACTCCATAATGAATATTATATCTTCTCATGAAACATAGCAGTGAGATGCGATATCGCGTTTTAAGAAGCATTAGAACTCTATTGCTACGATACGTAGACATCTGCAAACGCTATTTCCTAGCGTGGAAGTGTCTTATTTACGTTCTTTTGAAGTGAATACGAGGTATACATGACACTTCGCAATGAATATTATATCTTATCATGAAACATAGAAGTGAGATGCGATATCGCGTTCTAAGAAGCATTAGAACTCTATTGCTACGATACGTAGACATCTGCAAACGCTATTTCCTAGGATGGAAGGGTCGCATTTACATTCTTTTGAAGTGAGTACGAGGTATACATAACACTCCATAATGAGTATTATATCTTCTCATGAAACATAAAAGTGAGATGCGATATCGCGTTCTAAGAAGCATTAGAACTCTACTGCTACGATACGTAGGCATCTGCAAACGCTATTTCCTAGCATGGAAGTGTCGCATTTACATTCTTTTGAAGTGAATACGAGGTATACACGACACTTCGCTATGAATATTATATCTTATCATGAAACATAAAAGTGAGATGCGATATCGCGTTCTAAGAAGCATTAGAACTCTACTGCTACGATACGTAGACATCTGCAAACGCTATTTCCTAGCATGGAAGTGTCGCATTTACATTCAGTTGAAGTGAATACGAGGTATACATGACACTTCGTAATGAATATTATACCTTATCATGAAACATAGAAGAGTGATGCGATATCGCGTTTTAGGAAGCATTGGAACTCTATTGCTACGATACGTAGACATCTGCAAACGCTATTTCCTAGCAAGGAAATTTCGCCCTTACATTCCACTGAAGTGAATACAAGGTATACATAACATTACACAATGAATATTATATCTTATTACGGAACATAGAAATGAAATACGACATCTCGTTTTAGGAAGCATTAGTACTCTATTGCTACGATACGTAGACATCTGCACACGCTATTTCCTAGCATGGAAGTGTCTTATTTACGTTCTTTTGAAGTGAATACGAGGTATACATGACACTTCGCAATGAATATTATATCTTATCATGAAACATAGGAATGAGGTGCTATATCGCGTTTTGAGAAGCATTAGAGCTCTATTGCTACGATACGTAGACATCTGCAAACGCTATTTCCTAGCATGGAAGTGTCGCATTTACATTCATTTGAAGTGAATACGAGGTATACATGACGCTTCGCAATGAATATTATACCTTATCATGAAACATAGAAGAGAGATGCGATATCGCGTTTTAAGAAGCATTAGAACTCTATTGCTACGATACGTAGACATCTGCAAACGCTATTTCCAAGCATTGAAGTGTCACATTTACATTCTTTTGATGTGAATACGAGATATACATGACACTTCGCAATGAATATTATATCTTATCATGAAACATAGGAATGAGGTGCTATATCGCGTTTTTAGAAGCATTAGAACTCTATTGCTACGATACGTAGACATCTGCAAACGCTATTTCCTAGCATGGAAGTGTCGCATTTACATTCTTTTGAAGTGAACACGAGGTATACATGACACTTCGCAATGAATATTATATCTTATCATGAAACATAGAAGAGAGATGCGATATCGCGTTTTAAGAAGCATTAGAACTCTATTGCTACGATACGTAGACATCTGCAAACGCTATTTCCAAGCATTGAAGTGTCACATTTACATTCTTTTGATGTGAATACGAGATATACATGACACTTCGCAATGAATATTATATCTTATCATGAAACATAGGAATGAGGTGCTATATCGCGTTTTTAGAAGCATTAGAACTCTATTGCTACGATACGTAGACATCTGCAAACGCTATTTCCTAGCATGGAAGTGTCGCATTTACATTCTTTTGAAGTGAACACGAGGTATACATGACGCTTCGCAATGAATATTATACCTTATCATGAAACATAGAAGAGAGATGCGATATCGCGTTTTAAGAAGCATTAGAACTCTATTGCTACGATACGTAGACATCTGCAAACGCTATTTCCAAGCATTGAAGTGTCACATTTACATTCTTTTGATGTGAATACGAGATATACATGACACTTCGCAATGAATATTATATCTTATCATGAAACATAGGAATGAGGTGCTATATCGCGTTTTTAGAAGCATTAGAACTCTATTGCTACGATACGTAGACATCTGCAAACGCTATTTCCTAGCATGGAAGTGTCGCATTTACATTCTTTTGAAGTGAACACGAGGTATACATGACACTTCGCAATGAATATTATATCTTATCATGAAACATAGAAGTGAGATGCGATATCGCGTTCTAAGAAGCACTAGAACTCTATTGCTACGATACGTAGACATCTGCAAACGCTATTTCCTAGGATGGAAGGGTCGCATTTACTTTCTTTTGAAGTGAGTACGAGGTATACATAACACTCCATAATGAATATTATATCTTCTCATGAAACATAGCAGTGAGATGCGATATCGCGTTTTAAGAAGCATTAGAACTCTATTGCTACGATACGTAGACATCTGCAAACGCTATTTCCTAGCATTGAAGTGTCACATTTACATTCATTTGAAGTGAATACGAGGTATACATGACACTTCGCAATGAATATTATATCTTATCATGAAACATAGCAGTGAGATGCGACATCGCGTTTTAAGAAGCATTAGTACTCTATTGCTACGATACGTAGACATCTGCAAACGCTATTTCCTAGCATGGAAGTGTCGCATTGACATTCAGTTGAAGTGAATACGAGGTATACATGACACTTCGTAATGAATGGTATACCTTATCATGAAACATAGAAGAGTGATGCGATATCGCGTTTTAGGAAGCATTGGAACTCTATTGCTACGATACGTAGACATCTGCAAACGCTATTTCCTAGCAAGGAAATTTCGCACTTACATTCCACTGAAGTGAATACAAGGTATACATAACATTACACAATGAATATTATATCTTATTACGGAACATAGAAATGAAATACGACATCTCGTTTTAAGAAGCATTAGTACTCTATGGCTGTGATACGTAGACATCTGCAAACGCTATTTCCTAGCATGGAAGTGTCTTATTTACGTTCTTTTGAAGTGAATACGAGGTATACATGACACTTCGCAATGAATATTATATCTTATCATGAAACATAGATGTGAGATGCGATATCGCGTTTTAAGAAGCATTAGAACTCTATTGCTACGATACGTAGACATCTGCAAAACGCTATTTCCTAGCATGGAAGTGTCGCATTTACATTCTTTTGAAGTGAATATGAGGTATACATGACACTTCGCAATGAATATTATATCTTATCATGAAACATAGAAGTGAGATGCGATATCGCGTTCTAAGAAGCATTAGAACTCTATTGCTACGATACGTAGACATCTGCACACGCTATTTCCTAGCATGGAAGTGTCTTATTTACGTTCTTTTGAAGTGAATACGAGGTATACATGACACTTCGCCATGAATATTATATCTTATCATGAAACATAGGAATGAGGTGCTATATCGCGTTTTGAGAAGCATTAGAGCTCTATTGCTACGATACGTAGACATCTGCAAACGCTATTTCCTAGCATGGAAGTGTCGCATTTACATTCATTTGAAGTGAATACGAGGTATACATGACGCTTCGCAATGAATATTATACCTTATCATGAAACATAGAAGAGAGATGCGATATCGCGTTTTAGGAAGCAATGGAACTCTATTGCTGCAATACGTAGACATCTGCAACTGCTATTTCCTAGCATGGAAGTGTCGCATTTACATTCTTTTGATGTGAATACGAGATATACATGACACTTCGCAATGAATATTATATCTTATCATGAAACATAGGAATGAGGTGCTATATCGAGTTTTGAGAAGCATTAGAACTCTACTGCCTATATACGTAGACATCTGCAAACTCTATTTTCTTGCAAGGAAATTTCGCACTTACATTCCTCTGAAGTGAATACGAGGTATACATAACATTACACAATGAATATTATATCTTATTACGAAACATAGAAATGAAATACGACATCTCGTTTTAAGAAGCATTAGTACTCTATTGCTATGATACGTAGACATCTGCAAACAATATTTCCTAGCAAGGAAGTGTCGCATTTACATTCTTGTGAAGTGAATACGAGGTATACATGACGCTTCGCAATGAATATTATACCTTCTCATGAAACATAGAAGAGAGATGCGATATCGCGTTATAGGATGCATTGGAACTCTATTGCTGCGATACGTAGACATCTGCAAACGCTATTTCCTAGCATGGAAGTGTCGCATTTACATTCTTTTGATGTGAATACGAGATATACATGACACTTCGCATTGAATATTATATCTTATCAGGAAACATAGAGGTGAGATGCGATATCGCGTTCTAAGAAGCACTAGAACTCTATTGCTACGATACGTAGACATCTGCAAACGCTATTTCCTAGCATGGAAGTGTCGCATTTACATTCTTTTGAAGTGAATACGAGGTACACATGACACTTCGCAATGAATATTATATCTTATCATGAAACATAGGAATGAGGTGCTATATCGAGTTTTGAGAAGCATTAGAACTCTATTGCTACGATACGTAGACATCTGCAAACGCTATTTCCTAGCATGGAAGTGTCGCATTTACATTCTTTTGAAGTGAATACGAGGTATACATGACACTTCGCAATGAATATTATACCTTATCGTGAAACATAGAAGAGATATGCGATATCGCGTTTTAGGAATCATTGGAACTCTATTGCTGCGATACGTAGACATCTGCAAACGCTATTTCCTAGCATGGAAGTGTCGCATTTACATTCTTTTGAAGTGAATACGAGGTATACATGACACTTCGCAATCAATATTATATCTTATCATGAAACATAGCAGTGAGATGCGATATCGCGTTTTAAGAAGCATTAGTACTCTATTGCTACGATACGTAGACATCTGCAAACGCTATTTCCTAGCATGGAAGTGTCGCATTTACATTCATTTGAAGTGAATACGAGGTATACATGACACTTCATAAGGAATATTATACTTTATCATGAAACATAGAAGAGTGATGCGATATCTCGTTTTAGGAAGCACTGGAACTCTATTGCTGCGATAGGTAGACATCTGCAAACGCTATTTCCTAGCATGGAAGTGTCGCATTTACATTCTTTTGATGTGAATACGAGATATACATGACACTTCGCAATGAGTATTACATCTTCTAATGAAACATAGCAGTGAGATGCGATATCGCGTTTTAAGAAGCATTAGAAATCTATTGCTACGATACGTAGATATCTGCAAACGCTATTTCCTAGCATGGAAGTGTCGCATTTACATTCATTTGAAGTGAATACGAGGTATACATTACGCTTCGCAATGAATATTATACCTTATCATGAAACATAGAAGAGAGATGCGATATCGCGTTTTAGGAAGCATTGGAACTCTATTGCTGCGATACGTAGACATCTGCAAACGCTATTTCCTAGCATGGAAGTGTCGCATTTACATGTTTTTGATGTGAATACGAGATATACATGACACTTCGCAATGAATATTATATCTTCTCATGAAACATAGCAGTGAGATGCGATATCGCGTTTTAAGAAGCATTAGAACTCTATTGCTACGATACGTAGACATCTGCAAACGCTATTTCCTAGCAAGGAAATTTCGCACTTACATTCCACTGAAGTGAATACAAGGTATACATAACATTACACAATGAATATTATATCTTATTACGGAACATAGAAGTGAGATGCGATATCGCGTTCTAAGAAGCACTAGAACTCTATTGCTACGATTCGTAGACATCTGCAAACGCTATTTCCTAGGATGGAAGGGTCGCATTTACTTTCTTTTGAAGTGAGTACGAGGTATACATAACACTCCATAATGAATATTATATCTTCTCATGAAACATAGCAGTGAGATGCGATATCGCGTTTTAAGAAGCATTAGAACTCTATTGCTACGATACGTAGACATCTGCAAACGCTATTTCCTAGCATTGAAGTGTCACATTTACATTCATTTGAAGTGAATACGAGGTATACATGACACTTCGCAATGAATATTATATCTTATCATGAAACATAGCAGTGAGATGCTATATCGCGTTTTAAGAAGCATTAGTACTCTATTGCTGCGATACGTAGACATCTGCAAACGCTATTTCCTAGCATGGAAGTGTCGCATTTACATGTTTTTGATGTGAATACGAGATATACATGACACTTCGCAATGAATATTATATCTTCTCATGAAACATAGCAGTGAGATGCGATATCGCGTTTTAAGAAGCATTAGAACTCTATTGCTACGATACGTAGACATCTGCAAACGCTATTTCCTAGCAAGGAAATTTCGCACTTACATTCCACTGAAGTGAATACAAGGTATACATAACATTACACAATGAATATTATATCTTATTACGGAACATAGAAGTGAGATGCGATATCGCGTTCTAAGAAGCACTAGAACTCTATTGCTACGATTCGTAGACATCTGCAAACGCTATTTCCTAGGATGGAAGGGTCGCATTTACTTTCTTTTGAAGTGAGTACGAGGTATACATAACACTCCATAATGAATATTATATCTTCTCATGAAACATAGCAGTGAGATGCGATATCGCGTTTTAAGAAGCATTAGAACTCTATTGCTACGATACGTAGACATCTGCAAACGCTATTTCCTAGCAAGGAAATTTCGCACTTACATTCCACTGAAGTGAATACAAGGTATACATAACATTACACAATGAATATTATATCTTATTACGGAACATAGAAATGAAATACGACATCTCGTTTTAAGAAGCATTAGTACTCTATGGCTGTGATACGTAGACATCTGCAAACGCTATTTCCTAGCATGGAAGTGTCTTATTTACGTTCTTTTGAAGTGAATACGAGGTATACATGACACTTCGCAATGAATATTATATCTTATCATGAAACATAGATGTGAGATGCGATATCGCGTTTTAAGAAGCATTAGAACTCTATTGCTACGATACGTAGACATCTGCAAAACGCTATTTCCTAGCATGGAAGTGTCGCATTTACATTCTTTTGAAGTGAATATGAGGTATACATGACACTTCGCAATGAATATTATATCTTATCATGAAACATAGAAGTGAGATGCGATATCGCGTTCTAAGAAGCATTAGAACTCTATTGCTACGATACGTAGACATCTGCACACGCTATTTCCTAGCATGGAAGTGTCTTATTTACGTTCTTTTGAAGTGAATACGAGGTATACATGACACTTCGCCATGAATATTATATCTTATCATGAAACATAGGAATGAGGTGCTATATCGCGTTTTGAGAAGCATTAGAGCTCTATTGCTACGATACGTAGACATCTGCAAACGCTATTTCCTAGCATGGAAGTGTCGCATTTACATTCATTTGAAGTGAATACGAGGTATACATGACGCTTCGCAATGAATATTATACCTTATCATGAAACATAGAAGAGAGATGCGATATCGCGTTTTAGGAAGCAATGGAACTCTATTGCTGCAATACGTAGACATCTGCAACTGCTATTTCCTAGCATGGAAGTGTCGCATTTACATTCTTTTGATGTGAATACGAGATATACATGACACTTCGCAATGAATATTATATCTTATCATGAAACATAGGAATGAGGTGCTATATCGAGTTTTGAGAAGCATTAGAACTCTACTGCCTATATACGTAGACATCTGCAAACTCTATTTTCTTGCAAGGAAATTTCGCACTTACATTCCTCTGAAGTGAATACGAGGTATACATAACATTACACAATGAATATTATATCTTATTACGAAACATAGAAATGAAATACGACATCTCGTTTTAAGAAGCATTAGTACTCTATTGCTATGATACGTAGACATCTGCAAACAATATTTCCTAGCAAGGAAGTGTCGCATTTACATTCTTGTGAAGTGAATACGAGGTATACATGACGCTTCGCAATGAATATTATACCTTCTCATGAAACATAGAAGAGAGATGCGATATCGCGTTATAGGAAGCATTGGAACTCTATTGCTGCGATACGTAGACATCTGCAAACGCTATTTCCTAGCATGGAAGTGTCGCATTTACATTCTTTTGATGTGAATACGAGATATACATGACACTTCGCATTGAATATTATATCTTATCAGGAAACATAGAAGTGAGATGCGATATCGCGTTCTAAGAAGCACTAGAACTCTATTGCTACGATACGTAGACATCTGCAAACGCTATTTCCTAGCATGGAAGTGTCGCATTTACATTCTTTTGAAGTGAATACGAGGTACACATGACACTTCGCAATGAATATTATATCTTATCATGAAACATAGGAATGAGGTGCTATATCGAGATTTGAGAAGCATTAGAACTCTATTGCTACGATACGTAGACATCTGCAAACGCTATTTCCTAGCATGGAAGTGTCGCATTTACATTCTTTTGAAGTGAATACGAGGTATACATGACACTTCGCAATGAATATTATACCTTATCGTGAAACATAGAAGAGATATGCGATATCGCGTTTTAGGAATCATTGGAACTCTATTGCTGCGATACGTAGACATCTGCAAACGCTATTTCCTAGCATGGAAGTGTCGCATTTACATTCTTTTGAAGTGAATACGAGGTATACATGACACTTCGCAATCAATATTATATCTTATCATGAAACATAGCAGTGAGATGCGATATCGCGTTTTAAGAAGCATTAGTACTCTATTGCTACGATACGTAGACATCTGCAAACGCTATTTCCTAGCATGGAATTGTCGCATTTACATTCATTTGAAGTGAATACGAGGTATACATGACACTTCATAAGGAATATTATACTTTATCATGAAACATAGAAGAGTGATGCGATATCTCGTTTTAGGAAGCACTGGAACTCTATTGCTGCGATAGGTAGACATCTGCAAACGCTATTTCCTAGCATGGAAGTGTCGCATTTACATTCTTTTGATGTGAATACGAGATATACATGACACTTCGCAATGAGTATTATATCTTCTAATGAAACATAGCAGTGAGATGCGATATCGCGTTTTAAGAAGCATTAGAAATCTATTGCTACGATACGTAGATATCTGCAAACGCTATTTCCTAGCATGGAAGTGTCGCATTTACATTCATTTGAAGTGAATACGAGGTATACATTACGCTTCGCAATGAATATTATACCTTATCATGAAACATAGAAGAGAGATGCGATATCGCGTTTTAGGAAGCATTGGAACTCTATTGCTGCGATACGTAGACATCTGCAAACGCTATTTCCTAGCATGGAAGTGTCGCATTTACATGTTTTTGATGTGAATACGAGATATACATGACACTTCGCAATGAATATTATATCTTCTCATGAAACATAGCAGTGAGATGCGATATCGCGTTTTAAGAAGCATTAGAACTCTATTGCTACGATACGTAGACATCTGCAAACGCTATTTCCTAGCAAGGAAATTTCGCACTTACATTCCACTGAAGTGAATACAAGGTATACATAACATTACACAATGAATATTATATCTTATTACGGAACATAGAAGTGAGATGCGATATCGCGTTCTAAGAAGCACTAGAACTCTATTGCTACGATTCGTAAACATCTGCAAACGCTATTTCCTAGGATGGAAGGGTCGCATTTACTTTCTTTTGAAGTGAGTACGAGGTATACATAACACTCCATAATGAATATTATATCTTCTCATGAAACATAGCAGTGAGATGCGATATCGCGTTTTAAGAAGCATTAGAACTCTATTGCTACGATACGTAGACATCTGCAAACGCTATTTCCTAGCATTGAAGTGTCACATTTACATTCATTTGAAGTGAATACGAGGTATACATGACACTTCGCAATGAATATTATATCTTATCATGAAACATAGCAGTGAGATGCTATATCGCGTTTTAAGAAGCATTAGTACTCTATTGCTGCGATACGTAGACATCTGCAAACGCTATTTCCTAGCATGGAAGTGTCGCATTTACATGTTTTTGATGTGAATACGAGATATACATGACACTTCGCAATGAATATTATATCTTCTCATGAAACATAGCAGTGAGATGCGATATCGCGTTTTAAGAAGCATTAGAACTCTATTGCTACGATACGTAGACATCTGCAAACGCTATTTCCTAGCAAGGAAATTTCGCACTTACATTCCACTGAAGTGAATACAAGGTATACATAACATTACACAATGAATATTATATCTTATTACGGAACATAGAAGTGAGATGCGATATCGCGTTCTAAGAAGCACTAGAACTCTATTGCTACGATTCGTAGACATCTGCAAACGCTATTTCCTAGGATGGAAGGGTCGCATTTACTTTCTTTTGAAGTGAGTACGAGGTATACATAACACTCCATAATGAATATTATATCTTCTCATGAAACATAGCAGTGAGATGCGATATCGCGTTTTAAGAAGCATTAGAACTCTATTGCTACGATACGTAGACATCTGCAAACGCTATTTCCTAGCATTGAAGTGTCACATTTACATTCATTTGAAGTGAATACGAGGTATACATGACACTTCGCAATGAATATTATATCTTATCATGAAACATAGCAGTGAGATGCTATATCGCGTTTTAAGAAGCATTAGTACTCTATTGCTACGATACGTAGACATCTGCAAACGCTATTTCCTAGCATGGAAGTGTCGCATTTACATTCAGTTGAAGCGAATACGAGGTATACATGACACTTCGTAATGAATATTATACCTTATCATGAAACATAGAAGAGTGATGCGATATCGCGTTTTAGGAAGCATTGGAACTCTATTGCTACGATACGTAGACATCTGCAAACGCTATTTCCTAGCAAGGAAATTTCGCACTTACATTCCACTGAAGTGAATACAAGGTATACATAACATTACACAATGAATATTATATCTTATTACGGAACATAGAAATGAAATACGACATCTCGTTTTAAGAAGCATTAGTACTCTATGGCTGTGATACGTAGACATCTGCAAACGCTATTTCCTAGCATGGAAGTGTCTTATTTACGTTCTTTTGAAGTGAATACGAGGTATACATGACACTTCGCAATGAATATTATATCTTATCATGAAACATAGGAATGAGGTGCTATATCGCGTTTTGAGAAGCATTAGAGCTCTATTGCTACGATACGTAGACATCTGCAAACGCTATTTCCTAGCATGGAAGTGTCGCATTTACATTCATTTGAAGTGAATACGAGGTATACATGACGCTTCGCAATGAATATTATACCTTATCATGAAACATAGAAGAGAGATGCGATATCGCGTTTTAGGAAGCATTGGAACTCTATTGCTGCAATACGTAGACATCTGCAACTGCTATTTCCTAGCATGGAAGTGTCGCATTTACATTCTTTTGATGTGGATACGAGATATACATGACACTTCGCAATGAATATTATATCTTATCATGAAACATAGGAATGAGGTGCTATATCGAGTTTTGAGAAGCATTAGAACTCTACTGCCTATATACGTAGATATTTGCAAACTCTATTTTCTTGCAAGGAAATTTCGCACTTACATTCCTCTGAAGTGAATACGAGGTATACATAACATTACACAATGAATATTATATCTTATTACGAAACATAGAAATGAAATACGACATCTCGTTTTAAGAAGCATTAGTACTCTATTGCTATGATACGTAGACATCTGCAAACAATATTTCCTAGCAAGGAAGTGTCGCATTTACATTCTTGTGAAGTGACTACGAGGTATACATGACGCTTCGCAATGAATATTATACCTTCTCATGAAACATAGAAGAGAGATGCGATATCGCGTTATAGGAAGCATTGGAACTCTATTGCTGCGATACGTAGACATCTGCAAACGCTATTTCCTAGCATGGAAGTGTCGCATTTACATTCTTTTGAAGTGAATACGAGGTATACATGACACTTCGCAATCAATATTATATCTTATCATGAAACATAGCAGTGAGATGCGATATCGCGTTTTAAGAAGCATTAGAACTCTATTGCTACGATACGTAGACATCTGCAAACGCTATTTCCTAGCAAGAAAATTTCGCTCTTACATTCCACTGAAGTGAATACAAGGTATACATAACATTACACAATGAATATTATATCTTATTGCGGAACATAGAAATGAAATACGACATCTCGTTTTAGGAAGCATTAGTACTCTATTGCTGTGATACGTAGACATCTGCAAACGCTATTTCCTAGCATGGAAGTGTCTTATTTACGTTCTTTTGAAGTGAATACGAGGTATACATGACACTTCGCAATGAATATTATATCTTATCATGAAACATAGGAATGAGGTGCTATATCGCGTTTTGAGAAGCATTAGAACTCTATTGCTACGATACGTAGACATCTGCAAACGCTATTTCCTAGGATGGAAGGGTCGCATTTACTTTCTTTTGAAGTGAGTACGAGGTATACATAACACTCCATAATGAATATTATATCTTCTCATGAAACATAGCAGTGAGATGCGATATCGCGTTTTAAGAAGCATTAGAACTCTATTGCTACGATACGTAGACATCTGCAAACGCTATTTCCTAGCATTGAAGTGTCACATTTACATTCATTTGAAGTGAATACGAGGTATACATGACACTTCGCAATGAATATTATATCTTATCATGAAACATAGCAGTGAGATGCTATATCGCGTTTTAAGAAGCATTAGTACTCTATTGCTACGATACGTAGACATCTGCAAACGCTATTTCCTAGCATGGAAGTGTCGCATTTACATTCAGTTGAAGCGAATACGAGGTATACATGACACTTCGTAATGAATATTATACCTTATCATGAAACATAGAAGAGTGATGCGATATCGCGTTTTAGGAAGCATTGGAACTCTATTGCTACGATACGTAGACATCTGCAAACGCTATTTCCTAGCAAGGAAATTTCGCACTTACATTCCACTGAAGTGAATACAAGGTATACATAACATTACACAATGAATATTATATCTTATTACGGAACATAGAAATGAAATACGACATCTCGTTTTAAGAAACATTAGTACTCTATGGCTGTGATACGTAGACATCTGCAAACGCTATTTCCTAGCATGGAAGTGTCTTATTTACGTTCTTTTGAAGTGAATACGAGGTATACATGACACTTCGCAATGAATATTATATCTTATCATGAAACATAGGAATGAGGTGCTATATCGCGTTTTGAGAAGCATTAGAGCTCTATTGCTACGATACGTAGACATCTGCAAACGCTATTTCCTAGCATGGAAGTGTCGCATTTACATTCATTTGAAGTGAATACGAGGTATACATGACGCTTCGCAATGAATATTATACCTTATCATGAAACATAGAAGAGAGATGCGATATCGCGTTTTAGGAAGCATTGGAACTCTATTGCTGCAATACGTAGACATCTGCAACTGCTATTTCCTAGCATGGAAGTGTCGCATTTACATTCTTTTGATGTGGATACGAGATATACATGACACTTCGCAATGAATATTATATCTTATCATGAAACATAGGAATGAGGTGCTATATCGAGTTTTGAGAAGCATTAGAACTCTACTGCCTATATACGTAGATATTTGCAAACTCTATTTTCTTGCAAGGAAATTTCGCACTTACATTCCTCTGAAGTGAATACGAGGTATACATAACATTACACAATGAATATTATATCTTATTACGAAACATAGAAATGAAATACGACATCTCGTTTTAAGAAGCATTAGTACTCTATTGCTATGATACGTAGACATCTGCAAACAATATTTCCTAGCAAGGAAGTGTCGCATTTACATTCTTGTGAAGTGAATACGAGGTATACATGACGCTTCGCAATGAATATTATACCTTCTCATGAAACATAGAAGAGAGATGCGATATCGCGTTATAGGAAGCATTGGAACTCTATTGCTGCGATACGTAGACATCTGCAAACGCTATTTCCTAGCATGGAAGTGTCGCATTTACATTCTTTTGAAGTGAATACGAGGTATACATGACACTTCGCAATCAATATTATATCTTATCATGAAACATAGCAGTGAGATGCGATATCGCGTTTTAAGAAGCATTAGAACTCTATTGCTACGATACGTAGACATCTGCAAACGCTATTTCCTAGCAAGAAAATTTCGCTCTTACATTCCACTGAAGTGAATACAAGGTATACATAACATTACACAATGAATATTATATCTTATTGCGGAACATAGAAATGAAATACGACATCTCGTTTTAGGAAGCATTAGTACTCTATTGCTGTGATACGTAGACATCTGCAAACGCTATTTCCTAGCATGGAAGTGTCTTATTTACGTTCTTTTGAAGTGAATACGAGGTATACATGACACTTCGCAATGAATATTATATCTTATCATGAAACATAGGAATGAGGTGCTATATCGCGTTTTGAGAAGCATTAGAACTCTATTGCTACGATACGTAGACATCTGCAAACGCTATTTCCTAGGATGGAAGGGTCGCATTTACTTTCTTTTGAAGTGAGTACGAGGTATACATAACACTCCATAATGAATATTATATCTTCTCATGAAACATAGCAGTGAGATGCGATATCGCGTTTTAAGAAGCATTAGAACTCTATTGCTACGATACGTAGACATCTGCAAACGCTATTTCCTAGCATTGAAGTGTCACATTTACATTCATTTGAAGTGAATACGAGGTATACATGACACTTCGCAATGAATATTATATCTTATCATGAAACATAGCAGTGAGATGCTATATCGCGTTTTAAGAAGCATTAGTACTCTATTGCTACGATACGTAGACATCTGCAAACGCTATTTCCTAGCATGGAAGTGTCGCATTTACATTCAGTTGAAGCGAATACGAGGTATACATGACACTTCGTAATGAATATTATACCTTATCATGAAACATAGAAGAGTGATGCGATATCGCGTTTTAGGAAGCATTGGAACTCTATTGCTACGATACGTAGACATCTGCAAACGCTATTTCCTAGCAAGGAAATTTCGCACTTACATTCCACTGAAGTGAATACAAGGTATACATAACATTACACAATGAATATTATATCTTATTACGGAACATAGAAATGAAATACGACATCTCGTTTTAAGAAACATTAGTACTCTATGGCTGTGATACGTAGACATCTGCAAACGCTATTTCCTAGCATGGAAGTGTCTTATTTACGTTCTTTTGAAGTGAATACGAGGTATACATGACACTTCGCAATGAATATTATATCTTATCATGAAACATAGGAATGAGGTGCTATATCGCGTTTTGAGAAGCATTAGAGCTCTATTGCTACGATACGTAGACATCTGCAAACGCTATTTCCTAGCATGGAAGTGTCGCATTTACATTCATTTGAAGTGAATACGAGGTATACATGACGCTTCGCAATGAATATTATACCTTATCATGAAACATAGAAGAGAGATGCGATATCGCGTTTTAGGAAGCATTGGAACTCTATTGCTGCAATACGTAGACATCTGCAACTGCTATTTCCTAGCATGGAAGTGTCGCATTTACATTCTTTTGATGTGGATACGAGATATACATGACACTTCGCAATGAATATTATATCTTATCATGAAACATAGGAATGAGGTGCTATATCGAGTTTTGAGAAGCATTAGAACTCTACTGCCTATATACGTAGATATTTGCAAACTCTATTTTCTTGCAAGGAAATTTCGCACTTACATTCCTCTGAAGTGAATACGAGGTATACATAACATTACACAATGAATATTATATCTTATTACGAAACATAGAAATGAAATACGACATCTCGTTTTAAGAAGCATTAGTACTCTATTGCTATGATACGTAGACATCTGCAAACAATATTTCCTAGCAAGGAAGTGTCGCATTTACATTCTTGTGAAGTGAATACGAGGTATACATGACGCTTCGCAATGAATATTATACCTTCTCATGAAACATAGAAGAGAGATGCGATATCGCGTTATAGGAAGCATTGGAACTCTATTGCTGCGATACGTAGACATCTGCAAACGCTATTTCCTAGCATGGAAGTGTCGCATTTACATTCTTTTGAAGTGAATACGAGGTATACATGACACTTCGCAATCAATATTATATCTTATCATGAAACATAGCAGTGAGATGCGATATCGCGTTTTAAGAAGCATTAGAACTCTATTGCTACGATACGTAGACATCTGCAAACGCTATTTCCTAGCAAGAAAATTTCGCTCTTACATTCCACTGAAGTGAATACAAGGTATACATAACATTACACAATGAATATTATATCTTATTACGGAACATAGAAATGAAATACGACATCTCGTTTTAGGAAGCATTAGTACTCTATTGCTGTGATACGTAGACATCTGCAAACGCTATTTCCTAGCATGGAAGTGTCTTATTTACGTTCTTTTGAAGTGAATACGAGGTATACATGACACTTCGCAATGAATATTATATCTTATCATGAAACATAGGAATGAGGTGCTATATCGCGTTTTGAGAAGCATTAGAACTCTATTGCTACGATACGTAGACATCTGCAAACGCTATTTCCTAGGATGGAAGGGTCGCATTTACTTTCTTTTGAAGTGAGTACGAGGTATACATAACACTCCATAATGAATATTATATCTTCTCATGAAACATAGCAGTGAGATGCGATATCGCGTTTTAAGAAGCATTAGAACTCTATTGCTACGATACGTAGACATCTGCAAACGCTATTTCCTAGCATTGAAGTGTCACATTTACATTCATTTGAAGTGAATACGAGGTATACATGACACTTCGCAATGAATATTATATCTTATCATGAAACATAGCAGTGAGATGCGATATCGCGTTTTAAGAAGCATTAGTACTCTATTGCTACGATACGTAGACATCTGCAAACGCTATTTCCTAGCATGGAAGTGTCGCATTTACATTCAGTTGAAGTGAATACGAGGTATACATGACACTTTGTAATGAATATTATACCTTATCATGAAACATAGAAGAGTGATGCGATATCGCGTTTTAGGAAGCATTGGAACTCTATTGCTACGATACGTAGACATCTGCAAACGCTATTTCCTAGCAAGGAAATTTCGCACTTACATTCCACTGAAGTGAATACAAGGTATACATAACATTACACAATGAATATTATATCTTATTACGGAACATAGAAATGAAATACGACATCTCGTTTTAAGAAGCATTAGTACTCTATGGCTGTGATACGTAGACATCTGCAAACGCTATTTCCTAGCATGGAAGTGTCTTATTTACGTTCTTTTGAAGTGAATACGAGGTATACATGACACTTCGCAATGAATATTATATCTTATCATGAAACATAGATGTGAGATGCGATATCGCGTTTTAAGAAGCATTAGAACTCTATTGCTACGATACGTAGACATCTGCAAAACGCTATTTCCTAGCATGGAAGTGTCGCATTTACATTCTTTTGAAGTGAATACGAGGTATACATGACACTTCGCAATGAATATTATATCTTATCATGAAACATAGAAGTGAGATGCGATAAAGCGTTCTAAGAAGCATTAGAACACTATTGCTACGATACGTAGACATCTGCAAACGCTATTTCCTAGCATGGAAGTGTCGCATTTACATTCATTTGAAGTGAATACGAGGTATACATGACGCTTCGCAATGAATATTATACCTTATCATGAAACATAGAAGAGAGATGCGATATCGCGTTTTAGGAAGCATTGGAACTCTATTGCTGCAATACGTAGACATCTGCAACTGCTATTTCCTAGCATGGAAGTGTCGCATTTACATTCTTTTGATGTGAATACGAGATATACATGACACTTCGCAATGAATATTATATCTTATCATGAAACATAGGAATGAGGTGCTATATCGAGTTTTGAGAAGCATTAGAACTCTACTGCCTATATACGTAGACATTTGCAAACTCTATTTTCTTGCAAGGAAATTTCGCACTTACATTCCTCTGAAGTGAATACGAGGTATACATAACATTACACAATGAATATTATATCTTATTACGAAACATAGAAATGAAATACGACATCTCGTTTTAAGAAGCATTAGTACTCTATTGCTATGATACGTAGACATCTGCAAACAATATTTCCTAGCAAGGAAGTGTCGCATTTACATTCTTGTGAAGTGAATACGAGGTATACATGACGCTTCGCAATGAATATTATACCTTCTCATGAAACATAGAAGAGAGATGCGATATCGCGTTATAGGAAGCATTGGAACTCTATTGCTGCGATACGTAGACATCTGCAAACGCTATTTCCTAGCATGGAAGTGTCGCATTTACATTCTTTTGAAGTGAATACGAGGTATACATGACACTTCGCAATCAATATTATATCCTATCATGAAACATAGCAGTGAGATGCGATATCGCGTTTTAAGAAGCATTAGTACTCTATTGCTACGATACGTAGACATCTGCAAACGCTATTTCCTAGCATGGAAGTGTCGCATTTACATTCTTTTGATGTGAATACGAGATATACATGACACTTCGCAATGAGTATTATATCTTCTAATGAAACATAGCAGTGAGATGCGATATCGCGTTTTAAGAAGCATTAGAAATCTATTGCTACGATACGTAGACATCTGCAAACGCTATTTCCTAACATGGAAGTGTCGCATTTACATTCATTTGAAGTGAATACGAGGTATACATTACGCTTCGCAATGAATATTATACCTTATCATGAAACATAGAAGAGAGATGCGATATCGCGTTTTAGGAAGCATTGGAACTCTATTGCTGCGATACGTAGACATCTGCAAACGCTATTTCCTAGCATGGAAGTGTCGCATTTACATGTTTTTGATGTGAATACGAGATATACATGACACTTCGCAATGAATATTATATCTTCTCATGAAACATAGCAGTGAGATGCGATATCGCGTTTTAAGAAGCATTAGAACTCTATTGCTACGATACGTAGACATCTGCAAACGCTATTTCCTAGCAAGGAAATTTCGCTCTTACATTCCACTGAAGTGAATACAAGGTATACATAACATTACACAATGAATATTATATCTTATTACGGAACATAGAAATGAAATACGACATCTCGTTTTAGGAAGCATTAGTACTCTATTGCTGTGATACGTAGACATCTGCAAACGCTATTTCCTAGCATGGAAGTGTCGCATTTACATTCAGTTGAAGCGAATACGAGGTATACATGACACTTCGTAATGAATATTATACCTTATCATGAAACATAGAAGAGTGATGCGATATCGCGTTTTAGGAAGCATTGGAACTCTATTGCTACGATACGTAGACATCTGCAAACGCTATTTCCTAGCAAGGAAATTTCGCACTTACATTCCACTGAAGTGAATACAAGGTATACATAACATTACACAATGAATATTATATCTTATTACGGAACATAGAAATGAAATACGACATCTCGTTTTAAGAAACATTAGTACTCTATGGCTGTGATACGTAGACATCTGCAAACGCTATTTCCTAGCATGGAAGTGTCTTATTTACGTTCTTTTGAAGTGAATACGAGGTATACATGACACTTCGCAATGAATATTATATCTTATCATGAAACATAGGAATGAGGTGCTATATCGCGTTTTGAGAAGCATTAGAGCTCTATTGCTACGATACGTAGACATCTGCAAACGCTATTTCCTAGCATGGAAGTGTCGCATTTACATTCATTTGAAGTGAATACGAGGTATACATGACGCTTCGCAATGAATATTATACCTTATCATGAAACATAGAAGAGAGATGCGATATCGCGTTTTAGGAAGCATTGGAACTCTATTGCTGCAATACGTAGACATCTGCAACTGCTATTTCCTAGCATGGAAGTGTCGCATTTACATTCTTTTGATGTGGATACGAGATATACATGACACTTCGCAATGAATATTATATCTTATCATGAAACATAGGAATGAGGTGCTATATCGAGTTTTGAGAAGCATTAGAACTCTACTGCCTATATACGTAGATATTTGCAAACTCTATTTTCTTGCAAGGAAATTTCGCACTTACATTCCTCTGAAGTGAATACGAGGTATACATAACATTACACAATGAATATTATATCTTATTACGAAACATAGAAATGAAATACGACATCTCGTTTTAAGAAGCATTAGTACTCTATTGCTATGATACGTAGACATCTGCAAACAATATTTCCTAGCAAGGAAGTGTCGCATTTACATTCTTGTGAAGTGAATACGAGGTATACATGACGCTTCGCAATGAATATTATACCTTCTCATGAAACATAGAAGAGAGATGCGATATCGCGTTATAGGAAGCATTGGAACTCTATTGCTGCGATACGTAGACATCTGCAAACGCTATTTCCTAGCATGGAAGTGTCGCATTTACATTCTTTTGAAGTGAATACGAGGTATACATGACACTTCGCAATCAATATTATATCTTATCATGAAACATAGCAGTGAGATGCGATATCGCGTTTTAAGAAGCATTAGAACTCTATTGCTACGATACGTAGACATCTGCAAACGCTATTTCCTAGCAAGAAAATTTCGCTCTTACATTCCACTGAAGTGAATACAAGGTATACATAACATTACACAATGAATATTATATCTTATTACGGAACATAGAAATGAAATACGACATCTCGTTTTAGGAAGCATTAGTACTCTATTGCTGTGATACGTAGACATCTGCAAACGCTATTTCCTAGCATGGAAGTGTCTTATTTACGTTCTTTTGAAGTGAATACGAGGTATACATGACACTTCGCAATGAATATTATATCTTATCATGAAACATAGGAATGAGGTGCTATATCGCGTTTTGAGAAGCATTAGAACTCTATTGCTACGATACGTAGACATCTGCAAACGCTATTTCCTAGGATGGAAGGGTCGCATTTACTTTCTTTTGAAGTGAGTACGAGGTATACATAACACTCCATAATGAATATTATATCTTCTCATGAAACATAGCAGTGAGATGCGATATCGCGTTTTAAGAAGCATTAGAACTCTATTGCTACGATACGTAGACATCTGCAAACGCTATTTCCTAGCATTGAAGTGTCACATTTACATTCATTTGAAGTGAATACGAGGTATACATGACACTTCGCAATGAATATTATATCTTATCATGAAACATAGCAGTGAGATGCGATATCGCGTTTTAAGAAGCATTAGTACTCTATTGCTACGATACGTAGACATCTGCAAACGCTATTTCCTAGCATGGAAGTGTCGCATTTACATTCAGTTGAAGTGAATACGAGGTATACATGACACTTTGTAATGAATATTATACCTTATCATGAAACATAGAAGAGTGATGCGATATCGCGTTTTAGGAAGCATTGGAACTCTATTGCTACGATACGTAGACATCTGCAAACGCTATTTCCTAGCAAGGAAATTTCGCACTTACATTCCACTGAAGTGAATACAAGGTATACATAACATTACACAATGAATATTATATCTTATTACGGAACATAGAAATGAAATACGACATCTCGTTTTAAGAAGCATTAGTACTCTATGGCTGTGATACGTAGACATCTGCAAACGCTATTTCCTAGCATGGAAGTGTCTTATTTACGTTCTTTTGAAGTGAATACGAGGTATACATGACACTTCGCAATGAATATTATATCTTATCATGAAACATAGATGTGAGATGCGATATCGCGTTTTAAGAAGCATTAGAACTCTATTGCTACGATACGTAGACATCTGCAAAACGCTATTTCCTAGCATGGAAGTGTCGCATTTACATTCTTTTGAAGTGAATACGAGGTATACATGACACTTCGCAATGAATATTATATCTTATCATGAAACATAGAAGTGAGATGCGATAAAGCGTTCTAAGAAGCATTAGAACACTATTGCTACGATACGTAGACATCTGCAAACGCTATTTCCTAGCATGGAAGTGTCGCATTTACATTCATTTGAAGTGAATACGAGGTATACATGACGCTTCGCAATGAATATTATACCTTATCATGAAACATAGAAGAGAGATGCGATATCGCGTTTTAGGAAGCATTGGAACTCTATTGCTGCAATACGTAGACATCTGCAACTGCTATTTCCTAGCATGGAAGTGTCGCATTTACATTCTTTTGATGTGAATACGAGATATACATGACACTTCGCAATGAATATTATATCTTATCATGAAACATAGGAATGAGGTGCTATATCGAGTTTTGAGAAGCATTAGAACTCTACTGCCTATATACGTAGACATTTGCAAACTCTATTTTCTTGCAAGGAAATTTCGCACTTACATTCCTCTGAAGTGAATACGAGGTATACATAACATTACACAATGAATATTATATCTTATTACGAAACATAGAAATGAAATACGACATCTCGTTTTAAGAAGCATTAGTACTCTATTGCTATGATACGTAGACATCTGCAAACAATATTTCCTAGCAAGGAAGTGTCGCATTTACATTCTTGTGAAGTGAATACGAGGTATACATGACGCTTCGCAATGAATATTATACCTTCTCATGAAACATAGAAGAGAGATGCGATATCGCGTTATAGGAAGCATTGGAACTCTATTGCTGCGATACGTAGACATCTGCAAACGCTATTTCCTAGCATGGAAGTGTCGCATTTACATTCTTTTGAAGTGAATACGAGGTATACATGACACTTCGCAATCAATATTATATCCTATCATGAAACATAGCAGTGAGATGCGATATCGCGTTTTAAGAAGCATTAGTACTCTATTGCTACGATACGTAGACATCTGCAAACGCTATTTCCTAGCATGGAAGTGTCGCATTTACATTCTTTTGATGTGAATACGAGATATACATGACACTTCGCAATGAGTATTATATCTTCTAATGAAACATAGCAGTGAGATGCGATATCGCGTTTTAAGAAGCATTAGAAATCTATTGCTACGATACGTAGACATCTGCAAACGCTATTTCCTAACATGGAAGTGTCGCATTTACATTCATTTGAAGTGAATACGAGGTATACATTACGCTTCGCAATGAATATTATACCTTATCATGAAACATAGAAGAGAGATGCGATATCGCGTTTTAGGAAGCATTGGAACTCTATTGCTGCGATACGTAGACATCTGCAAACGCTATTTCCTAGCATGGAAGTGTCGCATTTACATGTTTTTGATGTGAATACGAGATATACATGACACTTCGCAATGAATATTATATCTTCTCATGAAACATAGCAGTGAGATGCGATATCGCGTTTTAAGAAGCATTAGAACTCTATTGCTACGATACGTAGACATCTGCAAACGCTATTTCCTAGCAAGGAAATTTCGCTCTTACATTCCACTGAAGTGAATACAAGGTATACATAACATTACACAATGAATATTATATCTTATTACGGAACATAGAAATGAAATACGACATCTCGTTTTAGGAAGCATTAGTACTCTATTGCTGTGATACGTAGACATCTGCAAACGCTATTTCCTAGCATGGAAGTGTCGCATTTACATTCTTTTGATGTGAATACGAGATATACATGACACTTCGCAATGAATATTATATCTTATCATGAAACATAGGAATGAGGTGCTATATCGAGTTTTGAGAAGCATTAGAACTCTACTGCCTATATACGTAGACATTTGCAAACTCTATTTTCTTGCAAGGAAATTTCGCACTTACATTCCTCTGAAGTGAATACGAGGTATACATAACATTACACAATGAATATTATATCTTATTACGAAACATAGAAATGAAATACGACATCTCGTTTTAAGAAGCATTAGTACTCTATTGCTATGATACGTAGACATCTGCAAACAATATTTCCTAGCAAGGAAGTGTCGCATTTACATTCTTGTGAAGTGAATACGAGGTATACATGACGCTTCGCAATGAATATTATACCTTCTCATGAAACATAAAAGAGAGATGCGATATCGCGTTATAGGAAGCATTGGAACTCTATTGCTGCGATACGTAGACATCTGCAAACGCTATTTCCTAGCATGGAAGTGTCGCCTTTACATTCTTTTGAAGTGAATACGAGGTATACATGACACTTCGCAATCAATATTATATCCTATCATGAAACATAGCAGTGAGATGCGATATCGCGTTTTAAGAAGCATTAGTACTCTATTGCTACGATACGTAGACATCTGCAAACGCTATTTCCTAGCATGGAAGTGTCGCATTTACATTCATTTGAAGTGAATACGAGGTATACATGACACTTCGTAATGAATATTATACTTTATCATGAAACATAGAAGAGTGATGCGATATCTCGTTTTAGGAAGCACTGGAACTCTATTGCTGCGATAGGTAGACATCTGCAAACGCTATTTCCTAGCATGGAAGTGTCGCATTTACATTCTTTTGATGCGAATACGAGATATACATGACACTTCGCAATGAGTATTATATCTTCTAATGAAACATAGCAGTGAGATGCGATATCGCGTTTTAAGAAGCATTAGGAATCTATTGCTACGATACGTAGACATCTGCAAACGCTATTTCCTAACATGGAAGTGTCGCATTTACATTCATTTGAAGTGAATACGAGGTATACATTACGCTTCGCAATGAATATTATACCTTATCATGAAACATAGAAGAGAGATGCGATATCGCGTTTTAGGAAGCATTGGAACTCTATTGCTGCGATACGTAGACATCTGCAAACGCTATTTCCTAGCATGGAAGTGTCGCATTTACATGTTTTTGATGTGAATACGAGATATACATGACACTTCGCAATGAATATTATATCTTATCATGAAACATAGCAGTGAGATGCGATATCGCGTTTTAAGAAGCATTAGTACTCTATTGCTACGATACGTAGACATCTGCAAACGCTATTTCCTAGCATGGAAGTGTCGCATTTACATTCAGTTGAAGTGAATACGAGGTATACATGACACTTTGTAATGAATATTATACCTTATCATGAAACATAGAAGAGTGATGCGATATCGCGTTTTAGGAAGCATTGGAACTCTATTGCTACGATACGTAGACATCTGCAAACGCTATTTCCTAGCAAGGAAATTTCGCACTTACATTCCACTGAAGTGAATACAAGGTATACATAACATTACACAATGAATATTATATCTTATTACGGAACATAGAAATGAAATACGACATCTCGTTTTAAGAAGCATTAGTACTCTATGGCTGTGATACGTAGACATCTGCAAACGCTATTTCCTAGCATGGAAGTGTCTTATTTACGTTCTTTTGAAGTGAATACGAGGTATACATGACACTTCGCAATGAATATTATATCTTATCATGAAACATAGATGTGAGATGCGATATCGCGTTTTAAGAAGCATTAGAACTCTATTGCTACGATACGTAGACATCTGCAAAACGCTATTTCCTAGCATGGAAGTGTCGCATTTACATTCTTTTGAAGTGAATACGAGGTATACATGACACTTCGCAATGAATATTATATCTTATCATGAAACATAGAAGTGAGATGCGATATCGCGTTCTAAGAAGCATTAGAACACTATTGCTACGATACGTAGACATCTGCAAACGCTATTTCCTAGCATGGAAGTGTCGCATTTACATTCATTTGAAGTGAATACGAGGTATACATGACGCTTCGCAATGAATATTATACCTTATCATGAAACATAGAAGAGAGATGCGATATCGCGTTTTAGGAAGCATTGGAACTCTATTGCTGCAATACGTAGACATCTGCAACTGCTATTTCCTAGCATGGAAGTGTCGCATTTACATTCTTTTGATGTGAATACGAGATATACATGACACTTCGCAATGAATATTATATCTTATCATGAAACATAGGAATGAGGTGCTATATCGAGTTTTGAGAAGCATTAGAACTCTACTGCCTATATACGTAGACATTTGCAAACTCTATTTTCTTGCAAGGAAATTTCGCACTTACATTCCTCTGAAGTGAATACGAGGTATACATAACATTACACAATGAATATTATATCTTATTACGAAACATAGAAATGAAATACGACATCTCGTTTTAAGAAGCATTAGTACTCTATTGCTATGATACGTAGACATCTGCAAACAATATTTCCTAGCAAGGAAGTGTCGCATTTACATTCTTGTGAAGTGAATACGAGGTATACATGACGCTTCGCAATGAATATTATACCTTCTCATGAAACATAGAAGAGAGATGCGATATCGCGTTATAGGAAGCATTGGAACTCTATTGCTGCGATACGTAGACATCTGCAAACGCTATTTCCTAGCATGGAAGTGTCGCATTTACATTCATTTGAAGTGAATACGAGGTATACATTACGCTTCGCAATGAATATTATACCTTATCATGAAACATAGAAGAGAGATGCGATATCGCGTTTTAGGAAGCATTGGAACTCTATTGCTGCGATACGTAGACATCTGCAAACGCTATTTCCTAGCATGGAAGTGTCGCATTTACATGTTTTTGATGTGAATACGAGATATACATGACACTTCGCAATGAATATTATACCTTCTCATGAAACATAGAAGAGAGATGCGATATCGCGTTATAGGAAGCATTGGAACTCTATTGCTGCGATACGTAGACATCTGCAAACGCTATTTCCTAGCATGGAAGTGTCGCATTTACATTCTTTTGAAGTGAATACGAGGTATACATGACACTTCGCAATCAATATTATATCCTATCATGAAACATAGCAGTGAGATGCGATATCGCGTTTTAAGAAGCATTAGTACTCTATTGCTACGATACGTAGACATCTGCAAACGCTATTTCCTAGCATGGAAGTGTCGCATTTACATTCTTTTGATGTGAATACGAGATATACATGACACTTCGCAATGAGTATTATATCTTCTAATGAAACATAGCAGTGAGATGCGATATCGCGTTTTAAGAAGCATTAGAAATCTATTGCTACGATACGTAGACATCTGCAAACGCTATTTCCTAACATGGAAGTGTCGCATTTACATTCATTTGAAGTGAATACGAGGTATACATTACGCTTCGCAATGAATATTATACCTTATCATGAAACATAGAAGAGAGATGCGATATCGCGTTTTAGGAAGCATTGGAACTCTATTGCTGCGATACGTAGACATCTGCAAACGCTATTTCCTAGCATGGAAGTGTCGCATTTACATGTTTTTGATGTGAATACGAGATATACATGACACTTCGCAATGAATATTATATCTTCTCATGAAACATAGCAGTGAGATGCGATATCGCGTTTTAAGAAGCATTAGAACTCTATTGCTACGATACGTAGACATCTGCAAACGCTATTTCCTAGCAAGGAAATTTCGCTCTTACATTCCACTGAAGTGAATACAAGGTATACATAACATTACACAATGAATATTATATCTTATTACGGAACATAGAAATGAAATACGACATCTCGTTTTAGGAAGCATTAGTACTCTATTGCTGTGATACGTAGACATCTGCAAACGCTATTTCCTAGCATGGAAGTGTCGCATTTACATTCTTTTGATGTGAATACGAGATATACATGACACTTCGCAATGAATATTATATCTTATCATGAAACATAGGAATGAGGTGCTATATCGAGTTTTGAGAAGCATTAGAACTCTACTGCCTATATACGTAGACATTTGCAAACTCTATTTTCTTGCAAGGAAATTTCGCACTTACATTCCTCTGAAGTGAATACGAGGTATACATAACATTACACAATGAATATTATATCTTATTACGAAACATAGAAATGAAATACGACATCTCGTTTTAAGAAGCATTAGTACTCTATTGCTATGATACGTAGACATCTGCAAACAATATTTCCTAGCAAGGAAGTGTCGCATTTACATTCTTGTGAAGTGAATACGAGGTATACATGACGCTTCGCAATGAATATTATACCTTCTCATGAAACATAGAAGAGAGATGCGATATCGCGTTATAGGAAGCATTGGAACTCTATTGCTGCGATACGTAGACATCTGCAAACGCTATTTCCTAGCATGGAAGTGTCGCCTTTACATTCTTTTGAAGTGAATACGAGGTATACATGACACTTCGCAATCAATATTATATCCTATCATGAAACATAGCAGTGAGATGCGATATCGCGTTTTAAGAAGCATTAGTACTCTATTGCTACGATACGTAGACATCTGCAAACGCTATTTCCTAGCATGGAAGTGTCGCATTTACATGTTTTTGATGTGAATACGAGATATACATGACACTTCGCAATGAATATTATACCTTCTCATGAAACATAGAAGAGAGATGCGATATCGCGTTTTAAGAAGCATTAGAACTCTATTGCTACGATACGTAGACATCTGCAAAACGCTATTTCCTAGCATGGAAGTGTCGCATTTACATTCTTTTGAAGTGAATACGAGGTATACATGACACTTCGCAATGAATATTATATCTTATCATGAAACATAGAAGTGAGATGCGATATCGCGTTCTAAGAAGCATTAGAACACTATTGCTACGATACGTAGACATCTGCAAACGCTATTTCCTAGCATGGAAGTGTCGCATTTACATTCATTTGAAGTGAATACGAGGTATACATGACGCTTCGCAATGAATATTATACCTTATCATGAAACATAGAAGAGAGATGCGATATCGCGTTTTAGGAAGCATTGGAACTCTATTGCTGCAATACGTAGACATCTGCAACTGCTATTTCCTAGCATGGAAGTGTCGCATTTACATTCTTTTGATGTGAATACGAGATATACATGACACTTCGCAATGAATATTATATCTTATCATGAAACATAGGAATGAGGTGCTATATCGAGTTTTGAGAAGCATTAGAACTCTACTGCCTATATACGTAGACATTTGCAAACTCTATTTTCTTGCAAGGAAATTTCGCACTTACATTCCTCTGAAGTGAATACGAGGTATACATAACATTACACAATGAATATTATATCTTATTACGAAACATAGAAATGAAATACGACATCTCGTTTTAAGAAGCATTAGTACTCTATTGCTATGATACGTAGACATCTGCAAACAATATTTCCTAGCAAGGAAGTGTCGCATTTACATTCTTGTGAAGTGAATACGAGGTATACATGACGCTTCGCAATGAATATTATACCTTCTCATGAAACATAGAAGAGAGATGCGATATCGCGTTATAGGAAGCATTGGAACTCTATTGCTGCGATACGTAGACATCTGCAAACGCTATTTCCTAGCATGGAAGTGTCGCATTTACATTCATTTGAAGTGAATACGAGGTATACATTACGCTTCGCAATGAATATTATACCTTATCATGAAACATAGAAGAGAGATGCGATATCGCGTTTTAGGAAGCATTGGAACTCTATTGCTGCGATACGTAGACATCTGCAAACGCTATTTCCTAGCATGGAAGTGTCGCATTTACATGTTTTTGATGTGAATACGAGATATACATGACACTTCGCAATGAATATTATACCTTCTCATGAAACATAGAAGAGAGATGCGATATCGCGTTATAGGAAGCATTGGAACTCTATTGCTGCGATACGTAGACATCTGCAAACGCTATTTCCTAGCATGGAAGTGTCGCATTTACATTCTTTTGAAGTGAATACGAGGTATACATGACACTTCGCAATCAATATTATATCCTATCATGAAACATAGCAGTGAGATGCGATATCGCGTTTTAAGAAGCATTAGTACTCTATTGCTACGATACGTAGACATCTGCAAACGCTATTTCCTAGCATGGAAGTGTCGCATTTACATTCTTTTGATGTGAATACGAGATATACATGACACTTCGCAATGAGTATTATATCTTCTAATGAAACATAGCAGTGAGATGCGATATCGCGTTTTAAGAAGCATTAGAAATCTATTGCTACGATACGTAGACATCTGCAAACGCTATTTCCTAACATGGAAGTGTCGCATTTACATTCATTTGAAGTGAATACGAGGTATACATTACGCTTCGCAATGAATATTATACCTTATCATGAAACATAGAAGAGAGATGCGATATCGCGTTTTAGGAAGCATTGGAACTCTATTGCTGCGATACGTAGACATCTGCAAACGCTATTTCCTAGCATGGAAGTGTCGCATTTACATGTTTTTGATGTGAATACGAGATATACATGACACTTCGCAATGAATATTATATCTTCTCATGAAACATAGCAGTGAGATGCGATATCGCGTTTTAAGAAGCATTAGAACTCTATTGCTACGATACGTAGACATCTGCAAACGCTATTTCCTAGCAAGGAAATTTCGCTCTTACATTCCACTGAAGTGAATACAAGGTATACATAACATTACACAATGAATATTATATCTTATTACGGAACATAGAAATGAAATACGACATCTCGTTTTAGGAAGCATTAGTACTCTATTGCTGTGATACGTAGACATCTGCAAACGCTATTTCCTAGCATGGAAGTGTCGCATTTACATTCTTTTGATGTGAATACGAGATATACATGACACTTCGCAATGAATATTATATCTTATCATGAAACATAGGAATGAGGTGCTATATCGAGTTTTGAGAAGCATTAGAACTCTACTGCCTATATACGTAGACATTTGCAAACTCTATTTTCTTGCAAGGAAATTTCGCACTTACATTCCTCTGAAGTGAATACGAGGTATACATAACATTACACAATGAATATTATATCTTATTACGAAACATAGAAATGAAATACGACATCTCGTTTTAAGAAGCATTAGTACTCTATTGCTATGATACGTAGACATCTGCAAACAATATTTCCTAGCAAGGAAGTGTCGCATTTACATTCTTGTGAAGTGAATACGAGGTATACATGACGCTTCGCAATGAATATTATACCTTCTCATGAAACATAGAAGAGAGATGCGATATCGCGTTATAGGAAGCATTGGAACTCTATTGCTGCGATACGTAGACATCTGCAAACGCTATTTCCTAGCATGGAAGTGTCGCCTTTACATTCTTTTGAAGTGAATACGAGGTATACATGACACTTCGCAATCAATATTATATCCTATCATGAAACATAGCAGTGAGATGCGATATCGCGTTTTAAGAAGCATTAGTACTCTATTGCTACGATACGTAGACATCTGCAAACGCTATTTCCTAGCATGGAAGTGTCGCATTTACATTCATTTGAAGTGAATACGAGGTATACATGACACTTCGTAATGAATATTATACTTTATCATGAAACATAGAAGAGTGATGCGATATCTCGTTTTAGGAAGCACTGGAACTCTATTGCTGCGATAGGTAGACATCTGCAAACGCTATTTCCTAGCATGGAAGTGTCGCATTTACATTCTTTTGATGTGAATACGAGATATACATGACACTTCGCAATGAGTATTATATCTTCTAATGAAACATAGCAGTGAGATGCGATATCGCGTTTTAAGAAGCATTAGAAATCTATTGCTACGATACGTAGACATCTGCAAACGCTATTTCCTAACATGGAAGTGTCGCATTTACATTCATTTGAAGTGAATACGAGGTATACATTACGCTTCGCAATGAATATTATACCTTATCATGAAACATAGAAGAGAGATGCGATATCGCGTTTTAGGAAGCATTGGAACTCTATTGCTGCGATACGTAGACATCTGCAAACGCTATTTCCTAGCATGGAAGTGTCGCATTTACATGTTTTTGATGTGAATACGAGATATACATGACACTTCGCAATGAATATTATATCTTATCATGAAACATAGCAGTGAGATGCGATATCGCGTTTTAAGAAGCATTAGTACTCTATTGCTACGATACGTAGACATCTGCAAACGCTATTTCCTAGCATGGAAGTGTCGCATTTACATTCAGTTGAAGTGAATACGAGGTATACATGACACTTTGTAATGAATATTATACCTTATCATGAAACATAGAAGAGTGATGCGATATCGCGTTTTAGGAAGCATTGGAACTCTATTGCTACGATACGTAGACATCTGCAAACGCTATTTCCTAGCAAGGAAATTTCGCACTTACATTCCACTGAAGTGAATACAAGGTATACATAACATTACACAATGAATATTATATCTTATTACGGAACATAGAAATGAAATACGACATCTCGTTTTAAGAAGCATTAGTACTCTATGGCTGTGATACGTAGACATCTGCAAACGCTATTTCCTAGCATGGAAGTGTCTTATTTACGTTCTTTTGAAGTGAATACGAGGTATACATGACACTTCGCAATGAATATTATATCTTATCATGAAACATAGATGTGAGATGCGATATCGCGTTTTAAGAAGCATTAGAACTCTATTGCTACGATACGTAGACATCTGCAAAACGCTATTTCCTAGCATGGAAGTGTCGCATTTACATTCTTTTGAAGTGAATACGAGGTATACATGACACTTCGCAATGAATATTATATCTTATCATGAAACATAGAAGTGAGATGCGATATCGCGTTCTAAGAAGCATTAGAACACTATTGCTACGATACGTAGACATCTGCAAACGCTATTTCCTAGCATGGAAGTGTCGCATTTACATTCATTTGAAGTGAATACGAGGTATACATGACGCTTCGCAATGAATATTATACCTTATCATGAAACATAGAAGAGAGATGCGATATCGCGTTTTAGGAAGCATTGGAACTCTATTGCTGCAATACGTAGACATCTGCAACTGCTATTTCCTAGCATGGAAGTGTCGCATTTACATTCTTTTGATGTGAATACGAGATATACATGACACTTCGCAATGAATATTATATCTTATCATGAAACATAGGAATGAGGTGCTATATCGAGTTTTGAGAAGCATTAGAACTCTACTGCCTATATACGTAGACATTTGCAAACTCTATTTTCTTGCAAGGAAATTTCGCACTTACATTCCTCTGAAGTGAATACGAGGTATACATAACATTACACAATGAATATTATATCTTATTACGAAACATAGAAATGAAATACGACATCTCGTTTTAAGAAGCATTAGTACTCTATTGCTATGATACGTAGACATCTGCAAACAATATTTCCTAGCAAGGAAGTGTCGCATTTACATTCTTGTGAAGTGAATACGAGGTATACATGACGCTTCGCAATGAATATTATACCTTCTCATGAAACATAGAAGAGAGATGCGATATCGCGTTATAGGAAGCATTGGAACTCTATTGCTGCGATACGTAGACATCTGCAAACGCTATTTCCTAGCATGGAAGTGTCGCATTTACATTCATTTGAAGTGAATACGAGGTATACATTACGCTTCGCAATGAATATTATACCTTATCATGAAACATAGAAGAGAGATGCGATATCGCGTTTTAGGAAGCATTGGAACTCTATTGCTGCGATACGTAGACATCTGCAAACGCTATTTCCTAGCATGGAAGTGTCGCATTTACATGTTTTTGATGTGAATACGAGATATACATGACACTTCGCAATGAATATTATATCTTCTCATGAAACATAGCAGTGAGATGCGATATCGCGTTTTAAGAAGCATTAGAACTCTATTGCTACGATACGTAGACATCTGCAAACGCTATTTCCTAGCAAGGAAATTTCGCACTTACATTCCACTGAAGTGAATACAAGGTATACATAACATTACACAATGAATATTATATCTTATTACGGAACATAGAAGTGAGATGCGATATCGCGTTCTAAGAAGCACTAGAACTCTATTGCTACGATTCGTAGACATCTGCAAACGCTATTTCCTAGGATGGAAGGGTCGCATTTACTTTCTTTTGAAGTGAGTACGAGGTATACATAACACTCCATAATGAATATTATATCTTCTCATGAAACATAGCAGTGAGATGCGATATCGCGTTTTAAGAAGCATTAGAACTCTATTGCTACGATACGTAGACATCTGCAAACGCTATTTCCTAGCATTGAAGTGTCACATTTACATTCATTTGAAGTGAATACGAGGTATACATGACACTTCGCAATGAATATTATATCTTATCATGAAACATAGCAGTGAGATGCTATATCGCGTTTTAAGAAGCATTAGTACTCTATTGCTGCGATACGTAGACATCTGCAAACGCTATTTCCTAGCATGGAAGTGTCGCATTTACATGTTTTTGATGTGAATACGAGATATACATGACACTTCGCAATGAATATTATATCTTCTCATGAAACATAGCAGTGAGATGCGATATCGCGTTTTAAGAAGCATTAGAACTCTATTGCTACGATACGTAGACATCTGCAAACGCTATTTCCTAGCAAGGAAATTTCGCACTTACATTCCACTGAAGTGAATACAAGGTATACATAACATTACACAATGAATATTATATCTTATTACGGAACATAGAAGTGAGATGCGATATCGCGTTCTAAGAAGCACTAGAACTCTATTGCTACGATTCGTAGACATCTGCAAACGCTATTTCATAGGATGGAAGGGTCGCATTTACTTTCTTTTGAAGTGAGTACGAGGTATACATAACACTCCATAATGAATATTATATCTTCTCATGAAACATAGCAGTGAGATGCGATATCGCGTTTTAAGAAGCATTAGAACTCTATTGCTACGATACGTAGACATCTGCAAACGCTATTTCCTAGCATTGAAGTGTCACATTTACATTCATTTGAAGTGAATACGAGGTATACATGACACTTCGCAATGAATATTATATCTTATCATGAAACATAGCAGTGAGATGCTATATCGCGTTTTAAGAAGCATTAGTACTCTATTGCTACGATACGTAGACATCTGCAAACGCTATTTCCTAGCATGGAAGTGTCGCATTTACATTCAGTTGAAGTGAATACGAGGTATACATGACACTTCGTAATGAATATTATACCTTATCATGAAACATAGAAGAGTGATGCGATATCGCGTTTTAGGAAGCATTGGAACTCTATTGCTACGATACGTAGACATCTGCAAACGCTATTTCCTAGCAAGGAAATTTCGCACTTACATTCCACTGAAGTGAATACAAGGTATACATAACATTACACAATGAATATTATATCTTATTACGGAACATAGAAATGAAATACGACATCTCGTTTTAAGAAGCATTAGTACTCTATGGCTGTGATACGTAGACATCTGCAAACGCTATTTCCTAGCATGGAAGTGTCTTATTTACGTTCTTTTGAAGTGAATACGAGGTATACATGACACTTCGCAATGAATATTATATCTTATCATGAAACATAGGAATGAGGTGCTATATCGCGTTTTGAGAAGCATTAGAGCTCTATTGCTACGATACGTAGACATCTGCAAACGCTATTTCCTAGCATGGAAGTGTCGCATTTACATTCATTTGAAGTGAATACGAGGTATACATGACGCTTCGCAATGAATATTATACCTTATCATGAAACATAGAAGAGAGATGCGATATCGCGTTTTAGGAAGCATTGGAACTCTATTGCTGCAATACGTAGACATCTGCAACTGCTATTTCCTAGCATGGAAGTGTCGCATTTACATTCTTTTGATGTGGATACGAGATATACATGACACTTCGCAATGAATATTATATCTTATCATGAAACATAGGAATGAGGTGCTATATCGAGTTTTGAGAAGCATTAGAACTCTACTGCCTATATACGTAGATATTTGCAAACTCTATTTTCTTGCAAGGAAATTTCGCACTTACATTCCTCTGAAGTGAATACGAGGTATACATAACATTACACAATGAATATTATATCTTATTACGAAACATAGAAATGAAATACGACATCTCGTTTTAAGAAGCATTAGTACTCTATTGCTATGATACGTAGACATCTGCAAACAATATTTCCTAGCAAGGAAGTGTCGCATTTACATTCTTGTGAAGTGAATACGAGGTATACATGACGCTTCGCAATGAATATTATACCTTCTCATGAAACATAGAAGAGAGATGCGATATCGCGTTATAGGAAGCATTGGAACTCTATTGCTGCGATACGTAGACATCTGCAAACGCTATTTCCTAGCATGGAAGTGTCGCATTTACATTCTTTTGAAGTGAATACGAGGTATACATGACACTTCGCAATCAATATTATATCTTATCATGAAACATAGCAGTGAGATGCGATATCGCGTTTTAAGAAGCATTAGAAATCTATTGCTACGATACGTAGACATCTGCAAACGCTATTTCCTAACATGGAAGTGTCGCATTTACATTCATTTGAAGTGAATACGAGGTATACATGACACTTCGCAATGAATATTATATCTTCTCATGAAACATAGCAGTGAGATGCGATATCGCGTTTTAAGAAGCATTAGAACTCTATTGCTACGATACGTAGACATCTGCAAACGCTATTTCCTAGCAAGAAAATTTCGCTCTTACATTCCACTGAAGTGAATACAAGGTATACATAACATTACACAATGAATATTATATCTTATTACGGAACATAGAAATGAAATACGACATCTCGTTTTAGGAAGCATTAGTACTCTATTGCTGTGATACGTAGACATCTGCAAACGCTATTTCCTAGCATGGAAGTGTCTTATTTACGTTCTTTTGAAGTGAATACGAGGTATACATGACACTTCGCAATGAATATTATATCTTATCATGAAACATAGGAATGAGGTGCTATATCGCGTTTTGAGAAGCATTAGAACTCTATTGCTACGATACGTAGACATCTGCAAACGCTATTTCCTAGGATGGAAGGGTCGCATTTACTTTCTTTTGAAGTGAGTACGAGGTATACATAACACTCCATAATGAATATTATATCTTCTCATGAAACATAGCAGTGAGATGCGATATCGCGTTTTAAGAAGCATTAGAACTCTATTGCTACGATACGTAGACATCTGCAACTGCTATTTCCTAGCATGGAAGTGTCGCATTTACATTCTTTTGATGTGAACACGAGATATACATGACACTTCGCAATGAATATTATATCTTATCATGAAACATAGGAATGAGGTGCTATATCGAGTTTTGAGAAGCATTAGAACTCTACTGCCTATATACGTAGACATCTGCAAACTCTATTTTCTTGCAAGGAAATTTCGCACTTACATTCCTCCGAAGTGAATACGAGGTATACATAACATTACACAATGAATATTATATCTTATTACGAAACATAGAAATGAAATACGACATCTCGTTTTAAGAAGCATTAGTACTCTATTGCTATGATACGTAGACATCTGCAAACAATATTTCCTAGCAAGGAAGTGTCGCATTTACATTCTTGTGAAGTGAATACGAGGTATACATGACGCTTCGCAATGAATATTATACCTTCTCATGAAACATAGAAGAGAGATGCGATATCGCGTTATAGGAAGCATTGGAACTCTATTGCTGCGATACGTAGACATCTGCAAACGCTATTTCCTAGCATGGAAGTGTCGCATTTACATTCTTTTGAAGTGAATACGATGTATACATGACACTTCGCAATCAATATTATATCTTATCATGAAACATAGAAGAGTGATGCGATATCGCGTTTTAGGAAGCATTGGAACTCCATTGCTGCGATACGTAGACATCTGCAAACGCTATTCCCTAGCATGGAAGTGTCGCATTTACATTCTTTTGATGTGAATACGAGATATACATGACACTTCGCAATGAATATTATATCTTCTCATGAAACATAGCAGTGAGATGCGATATCGCGTTTTAAGAAGCATTAGAACTCTATTGCTACGATACGTAGACATCTGCAAACGCTATTTCCTAGCATGGAAGTGTCGCATTTACATTCGTTTGAAGTGAATACGAGATATACATGACACTTCGCAATGAGTATTATATCTTATCATGAAACATAGGAATGGGGTGCTATATCGCGTTTTGAGAAGCATTAGAACTCTATTGCTACGATACGTAGACATCTGCAAACGCTATTTCCTAGCATGGAAGTGTCGCATTTACATTCTTTTGAAGCGAATACGAAGTATACATGACACTTCGCAATGAATATTATATCTTATCATAAAACATAGGAATGAGGTGCTATATCGCGTTTTGAGAAGCGTTAGAGCTCTATTGCTACGATACGTAGACATCTGCAAACGCTATTTCCTAGCTTGGAAGTGTCTTATGTACGTTCTTTTGAAGTGAATACGAGGTATACATGACACATCGCAATGAATATTATATCTTATCATGAAACATAGATGTGAGATGCGATATCGCGTTCTAAGAAGCACTAGAACTCTATTGCTACGATACGTAGACATCTGCATACGCTATTTCCTAGGATGGAAGGGTCGCATTTACATTCTCTTGAAGTGAGTACGAGGCATACATAACACTCCATAATGAATATTATATCTTCTCATGAAACATAGCAGTGAGATGCGATATCGCGTTTTAAGAAGCATTAGAACTCTATTGCTACGACACGTAGACATCTGCAAACGCTATTTCCTAGCATGGAAGTGTCGCATTTACATTCTTTTGAAGTGAATACGAGGTATACATGACACTTCGCAATGAATATTATACCTTATCGTGAAACATAGAAGAGAGATGCGATATCGCGTTTTAGGAAGCATTGGAACTCTATTGCTGCGATACGTAGACATCTGCAAACGCTATTTCCTAGCATGGAAGTGTCGCATTTACATTCTTTTGAAGTGAATACGTGGTATACATGACACTTCGCAATGAATATTATACCTTATCGTGAAACATAGAAGAGAGATGAGATATCGCGATTTAGGAAGCATTGGAACCCTATTGCTGCGATACGTAGACATCTGCAAACGCTATTTCCTAGCATGGAAGTGTCGCATTTACATTCTTTTGAAGTGAATACGAGGTATACATGACACTTCGCAATGAGTATTATATCTTATCATGAAACATAGGAATGAGGTGCTATATCGCGTTTTGAGAAGCATTAGAACTCTCTTGCTACGATACGTAGACATCTGCAAACGCTATTTCCTAGCATGGAAGTGTCGCATTTACATTCGTTTGAAGTGAATACGAGATATACATGACACTTCGCAATGAATATTATACCTTATCGTGAAACATAGAAGAGTGATGCGATATCGCGTTTTAGGAAGCATTGGATCTCTATTGCTGCGATACGTAGACATCTGCAAACGCTATTTCCTAGCATGGAAGTGTCGCATTTACATTCTTTTGAATTGAATACGAGGTATACATGACAATTCGCAATGAATATTATATCTTATCATGAAACATAGGAATGAGGTGCTATATCGCGTTTTGAGAAGCAGTAGAACTCTATTGCTACGATACGTAGACATCTGCAAACGCTATTTCCTAGCATGGAAGTGTCGCATTTACATTCATTTGAAGTGAATACGAGGTATACATGACACCTCGTAATGAATATTATACCTTATCATGAAACATAGAAGAGTGATGCGATATCGCGTTTTAGGAGGCATTGGAACTCTATTGCTGCGATACGTAGACATCTGCAAACGCTATTTCCTAGCATGGAAGTGTCGCATTTACATTCTTTTGATGTGAATACGAGATATACATGACACTTCGCAATGAAAATTATACCTTATCATGAAACATAGAAGAGTGATGCGATATCGCGTTTTAGGAAGCATTGGATCTCCATTGCTGCGATAGGTAGACATCTGCAAACGCCATTTCCTAGCATGGAAGTGTCGCATTTACATTCTTTTGAAGTGAATACGAGGTATACATGACACTTCGCAATGAATATTATATCTTATCATGAAACATAGGAATGAGGTGCTATATCGCGTTTTGAGAAGCATTAGAACTCTATTGCTACGATACGTAGACATCTGCAAACGCTATTTCCTAGCATGGAAGTGTCGCATTTACATTCTTTTGAAGTGAATACGAGGTATACATGACACTTCGCAATGAATATTATACCTTATCGTGAAACATAGAAGAGAGATGCGATATGGCGTTTTAGGAAGCATTGGAACTTTATTGCTGCGGTACGTAGACATCTGCAAACGTTATTTCTTAGCATGGAAGTGTCGCATTTACATTCTTTTGAAGTGAATACGAGGTATACATGACACTTCGCAATGAGTATTATATCTTACCATGAAACATAGGAATGAGGTGCTATATCGCGTTTTGAGAAGCACTAGAACTCTATTGCTACGATACGTAGACATCTGCAAACGCTATTTCCTAGCATGGAAGTGTCGCATTTACATTCTTCTGAAGCGAATACGAGGTATACATGACACTTCGCAATGAATATTATACCTTATCGTGAAACATAGAAGAGAGATGCGATATCGCGTTTTAGGAAGCATTGGAGCTCTATTGCTGCAATACGTAGACATCTGCAAACGCTGTTTCCTTTCATGGAAGTGTCTTATTTACGTACTTTTGAAGTGAAAACGAGGTATACATGACACTTCGCAATGAATATTATATCTTATCACGAAACATAGAAGTGAGATGCGATATCGCGTTCTAAGAAGCACTAGAACTCTATTGCTACGATACGTAGACATCTGCAAACAATATTTCCTAGCAAGGAAGTGTCGCATTTACATTCTTGTGAAGTGAAATCGAGGTATACATGACAATTCGCAATGAATATTATATCTTATCACGAAACATAGAAGTGTGATGCGATATCGCATTTTAAGAAGCATTAGAACCCTATTGCTACGATACGTAGTCATCTGCATACGCTACTTCCTAGCATGGAAGTGTCGCATTTACATTCTTTTGAAGTGAATACGAGGTATACATGACACTTCGCAATGAATATTATATCTTATCATGAAACATAGCAGTGAGATACGATATCGCGTTTTAAGAAGCATTAGAACTCTATTGCTACGATACGTAGACATCTGCAAACGCTATTTCCTAGCATGGAAGTGTCGCATTTACATTCGTTTGAAGTGAATACGAGATATACATGACACTTCGCAATGAGTATTATATCTTATCATGAAACATAGGAATGGGGTGCTATATCGCGTTTTGAGAAGCATTAGAACTCTATTGCTACGATACGTAGACATCTGCAAACGCTATTTCCTAGCATGGAAGTGTCGCATTTACATTCTTTTGAAGCGAATACGAAGTATACATGACACTTCGCAATGAATATTATATCTTATCATAAAACATAGGAATGAGGTGCTATATCGCGTTTTGAGAAGCGTTAGAGCTCTATTGCTACGATACGTAGACATCTGCAAACGCTATTTCCTAGCTTGGAAGTGTCTTATGTACGTTCTTTTGAAGTGAATACGAGGTATACATGACACATCGCAATGAATATTATATCTTATCATGAAACATAGATGTGAGATGCGATATCGCGTTCTAAGAAGCACTAGAACTCTATTGCTACGATACGTAGACATCTGCATACGCTATTTCCTAGGATGGAAGGGTCGCATTTACATTCTCTTGAAGTGAGTACGAGGCATACATAACACTCCATAATGAATATTATATCTTCTCATGAAACATAGCAGTGAGATGCGATATCGCGTTTTAAGAAGCATTAGAACTCTATTGCTACGACACGTAGACATCTGCAAACGCTATTTCCTAGCATGGAAGTGTCGCATTTACATTCTTTTGAAGTGAATACGAGGTATACATGACACTTCGCAATGAATATTATACCTTATCGTGAAACATAGAAGAGAGATGCGATATCGCGTTTTAGGAAGCATTGGAACTCTATTGCTGCGATACGTAGACATCTGCAAACGCTATTTCCTAGCATGGAAGTGTCGCATTTACATTCTTTTGAAGTGAATACGTGGTATACATGACACTTCGCAATGAATATTATACCTTATCGTGAAACATAGAAGAGAGATGAGATATCGCGATTTAGGAAGCATTGGAACCCTATTGCTGCGATACGTAGACATCTGCAAACGCTATTTCCTAGCATGGAAGTGTCGCATTTACATTCTTTTGAAGTGAATACGAGGTATACATGACACTTCGCAATGAGTATTATATCTTATCATGAAACATAGGAATGAGGTGCTATATCGCGTTTTGAGAAGCATTAGAACTCTCTTGCTACGATACGTAGACATCTGCAAACGCTATTTCCTAGCATGGAAGTGTCGCATTTACATTCGTTTGAAGTGAATACGAGATATACATGACACTTCGCAATGAATATTATACCTTATCGTGAAACATAGAAGAGTGATGCGATATCGCGTTTTAGGAAGCATTGAATCTCTATTGCTGCGATACGTAGACATCTGCAAACGCTATTTCCTAGCATGGAAGTGTCGCATTTACATTCTTTTGAATTGAATACGAGGTATACATGACAATTCGCAATGAATATTATATCTTATCATGAAACATAGGAATGAGGTGCTATATCGCGTTTTGAGAAGCAGTAGAACTCTATTGCTACGATACGTAGACATCTGCAAACGCTATTTCCTAGCATGGAAGTGTCGCATTTACATTCATTTGAAGTGAATACGAGGTATACATGACACCTCGTAATGAATATTATACCTTATCATGAAACATAGAAGAGTGATGCGATATCGCGTTTTAGGAGGCATTGGAACTCTATTGCTGCGATACGTAGACATCTGCAAACGCTATTTCCTAGCATGGAAGTGTCGCATTTACATTCTTTTGATGTGAATACGAGATATACATGACACTTCGCAATGAGAATTATACCTTATCATGAAACATAGAAGAGTGATGCGATATCGCGTTTTAGGAAGCATTGGATCTCCATTGCTGCGATAGGTAGACATCTGCAAACGCCATTTCCTAGCATGGAAGTGTCGCATTTACATTCTTTTGAAGTGAATACGAGGTATACATGACACTTCGCAATGAATATTATATCTTATCATGAAACATAGGAATGAGGTGCTATATCGCGTTTTGAGAAGCATTAGAACTCTATTGCTACGATACGTAGACATCTGCAAACGCTATTTCCTAGCATGGAAGTGTCGCATTTACATTCTTTTGAAGTGAATACGAGGTATACATGACACTTCGCAATGAATATTATACCTTATCGTGAAACATAGAAGAGAGATGCGATATGGCGTTTTAGGAAGCATTGGAACTTTATTGCTGCGGTACGTAGACATCTGCAAACGTTATTTCTTAGCATGGAAGTGTCGCATTTACATTCTTTTGAAGTGAATACGAGGTATACATGACACTTCGCAATGAGTATTATATCTTACCATGAAACATAGGAATGAGGTGCTATATCGCGTTTTGAGAAGCACTAGAACTCTATTGC